>NW_019213306.1:0-37115 GCF_002532875.2 Varroa jacobsoni | reverse complement strand
CTATGGCTCCTTTGCTTTTTGTCTGCTTATTTTACGCTGCTGTACCCTTTTGTATTCTGTCACGCTGGTTTCGATTCCTTGCGGTCCCCTTCAGGCTTGCCTTCGGCGCATCGTTCTCGAAGAATAATATGTCGGTTGACGAAGATGGTGACAACGAAGTAAAAACGACGCGTCGCTATTTAAAGTTACAAGCTGAGAGGCGCGTCACGGCGGAACGCTATTGACACTTGTTGGTTTACTTGAACAGTGGTAGCGGCCGCGCTAGATATTCGATATATTACTATTAATGTCGTCAGAGTATCCGCATTGTCTTCGTACGTATGCGTGGACGTCTGTGGTCGTTCGCCGTGTCTGTGTTTATTCGCTCTGTGTTTATACACCTGTGCGGCTGAACGAGTGAGAAAGTGCGTCTGTCTTTTCTGTCTGCTACTCTGGAATATTGGTTGTTTGGCGGGCCGGTCGGCAACGATTGCATACGCGCAGCAGCTGCCGCCTCTTGTTTCAGCGGACGGGCCAGCTCTGTTCTGTCTGGACGATCGCCAAACAAACTAAGTGAATGGAATTCAGCGGACAAACAAACAAGCAAACGCACGGCTGGACGCTACGACGATACGCGTTATACCAGCCGATCGTCTGCTGCCGCTGATGCCGAAAGACACCGTCTACAGATCTGGACGCTAAGAACAACAATAAGCTTCACCTAACATCAACGGAGATTGACTTCTCTTTATCAAACCTATCTAGCTTGGACAGTTCTACGCCTTCGAGTACTATAAATGTCTCGCATGTATGCATAATTTGTCAATGGGCGTAAACGGCATTAATAACAGGGGGAGCACCGGTAACGGCACAAAGATAAACATGATTTACTATGATTATTATTATTATGATATATTTATCTATTCGAATGGAGGTCGTATGACCTCAAAATAAGATGAAGCTAGTTATGATACGAATTTCAAATGAAATCGTTGTTTTTATCAAAATAGTCAGTCGTAGACTGAGGTTGCCACGTGAGAAAGTATTCATATTAACCCTTTGGTTAGTTGGTGTCAGCTATCTATATATCATATAGGTGACTTAGTTTTAAGGAACTATCGTCCAGGACACAGAGCACACAATATTTAAGTTTGTAGTTTATCATCATGTTCAGCCAAAATAATAACTTTGACTTAGGAGATCAAGGTAGAATTTATTCAGTAGTCGCAACCGTTGCCCGTGATGCCTGCCGCAATAGAGCGCTTATTATTAGGGGACATTTCAATTCAGCGTAATCGATGCAAAAAACACCCGGTCGCTATACATACGTGTTGCAGTGAATTTTCTCTATTGTGCCACTTCTGGTTGTAACTAATTTCAATAACCACCGGTCCACGCTGACTCTACAAATTGGCTGGGAAGACAGGTTTTCCGACGGTGATGGAACCATCACCACACAATGATCGACCGCTATCACGCAATTACACAATTTTTCGACCTGCTGTTTTCATTTTTACCATGTTTTCTAAATTGTCGAATACAATACTGCCACATTGTAATCCGTACATCGTTTCTGTAACCGACAGCTAACGTCGCGCTTCGTTGAACGGTCGATATAGGATCTTCGAATTGTTACGTACGACCTTCATTAACTGGAGTAAATTTTTGCCCAGCGCCATCTTACGCATGAGGATTTTTTCTATTGTCGTTGGCTAGTTAACAGCAGAAATCCTCACATCGATATACAGCGTGTAAAGTGTGTAGTAAGTCCAAGATCTCAATGAAATTTGAAAAAAAAAAACAAGCGAAATTACGCGGCTACTTGAATCGATAACGGAGAGTTATAAAAAATGTGACAGAATTGAAGCAGTATAGTTTATGAGGCAAAGATCTCTTGGATAGTTTAGTTGCTTTTTAGTTCGTCAATGTAGCGGCTATACAGGGAAAAGGCACTTCGACCATAATGGAACGAACCGTGTACCGATATTTTCTCTCTCTCTCTCTCTCTCTCTCTCTCTCTGTCCGTCGTCGCAGCTACTCTGTTTTGTCTCTGCTGGTCGTCTGATTGAGCGTGTCCCTCGATGAAGCGTATCAGAGCAGAAAGCAGGGAGTCAGACGATGGCGTATAAGCATGGCAGACAAGACAATGACCGCTGTGGCAGTAGTCGGGTGGGTGTTGTACATTGGACCAAGTATAGTAGAATGGAGCAGCGATTCGCGCTGGAGCTTGGCATTCCAACAGTGGCAGATATCGGTCCGGCGCACTCACCAGTCCCAGCCGTCCACTTTCTGAGATGCTAAAAGCGCCTAAGTAAGGCCCAGGGACCTCTTCACGTAAATATTCATCCAAATCCATTCCTGTTTTTGAATGTATGGCAGGCCGCCTGCTTCTCATGTCGTTTACCTAGTCACTTTTACTGGCCACCGCAAGCAGTGCGACCGCCGCTCCTGCTGACAGTGTCCATAGTATACGACTTGAAAACCGCACGCTCTGAACTCAGCTACATAACATCGAAGAAGCCGTCTCTGCCATCGCCGTAACGACACCTGGTACATACTCTTGCTGCTGCCCTCTGCACGACAGTCCATATCTGCAGTGGTAACGTACCAAGCGACTGCTGTTGTTGCGGCGTCGTACAGATGTAAATGCCGGTATACAATCTCTGTTCTTGTCGTATGGACACGCAGGTTGTTTACATACAAACCACCCAACCCTACCAAAGTTAGAGACGTTTTTTTTTGTCCAAAATGGCGGTTTAACGTTAACGCCAATTAGGAAAGCTCGAGAAAGAATTCGTGAAGCGAATAGAAGGATTCTCAACAGAGTTTAGCTTGAAAGGATCTTAAAGCCCATCAGAACAGTTAAAAAAACTATTATTGATATTTTCAAAATGGAGATTAACAGTCGCTTTAGAGACAAGAAGAACATCCACGAATGGTCGGATCCTCCATAGAAGCGTCTCTTTAAGACTTTTTGCATGTTTTCATACCATTTAAGCTTTTCGTCCATTTAAAGCCCTTGCACTTTTGTTATCAGCCAAAAATTTGATTCCGTCAAAACGTTTGGTGCACGACGTGTTTGGGTTACACCTTCATAAATTAATATCATTTGACACATGACTATTATTAAAAAGTTCCTTGCGAACTAAAGAAAGAACATTTTGCAAATAACTGGTTTGTAAGCTAAGTTTCAAATTAACACTGTAATCGCGGTAGAGGATGATTATATTGAGTAAGCATAACTACCATAAATTATACATCATTCTATAGACATTCGTCATGTCTATAAAAATTCGTTGAAGTACTTGTTTTTGTTGAAATACATTCTCAGGAAAAAAAAAAGCATAAGAAAAATTGTAAATTTATGTAGTCACGCTCTTTATATGTAGAAGTGGGTGGTGTCACATGGGCCAAAATTTGCCTAACGCTGGAATCGAAAGAAACTGGCTCTGTAGAAATGGAAGCAATCATATTACTATGTTCATTAAGGACGCTTCTAATATATGGCCAAACCTGACCACATAATTTCATCTGGTCTAATTTTTAATATGTGGCTTCACTAACGTCCATTCAGAGAGAAAAAATCACTTCAGAACATCTATTACAGCCCTACAAGGAGGGATTATATGGGCCAGGGGCGGGGCTATACGGGCCACGAAGGATTCGATGCAAAGAGGTCTGTTATCCAACAAAGCTAAAAGGAAACCGTTTTTCAATTTTAAAAACGGTTTTAGCTAGAAATATCTATGCTTTGTATTAGTTTGTTGTCAAGTTAGGCAGGTTAAATGTTGCCAGTTGTTTACTAAAGATCCGCTGCACCGTGTGGAAGCTTTTTTCTTTTGAATGGCCTAAGTACTTGTAGATAGAGGAATTGCAACTTATTCGAAAACTATGGACGGACAATAACAATATGGGCCAATTTGGCCGTATAAAAGCCTGTATAGCCACCGTAAGTGTGATTTAAATGATTACCTATAATGCACGATCGTGGTCATCCGCATCGTAGTGCATCTATCGACAGTATTGCTTTTTTTTTTTCTTGTTCGAATGATAGGTTACGCAAACAAAGGCGTCTTTAAAACAGCAGCGACGTCAGATACAATGAATGCTTTAACAGGTATACTTAGCTGCGTCGCACTCAAAGGCTACCAGTTCTTTCAATTTCTCACCACAATTAGCATCGTCCGCACACGATTTTATATTCGCTCGAAATGTTGTGGTCCACAGAGCCTGAATTTGCTCCATCCGGTGTGGTCCTTAAGGGACCCGCGTTATCAAACTGTGGCGTAAAGAAACAATGAAACTGGCCATTTGGCTATTTCGTTATCATTTAACACAGGTTACTTAGATACAAAAAGGATACGTGGCTGTTCCTATCTGGAAATTCTACTATATTTCTGGTTCGCATGCATCGAAAAATCCTGAAGGCTTAATTGTCTTTAATCTATTTAGAAAAGGAAGCAGCCTATCTAGTCCCATTTTCCCCATATGGAAACCCTGTGAAATATTAACGACGGTTTTGCTACTATTCGACCATGTTAATTTTCGAATTACACCAAATACATACGACTCTTAAATTTTCAACGAAGGAAAATAACTTAACAATAATTAGCTCGGAGGAGTTCAAGCTTTGGCTCATACTATTATAAATAGCGAATAGAATTTTAATAGAGGTATGAGACGCATTTTGTGTATCGTTCCCCTTAAGCTTGCTCCAAAGCAAACGGCACTACTTGAAAACCGATACACAAAACATTAGTATGCACAAAAACTTTGACGCATCTCTTGTAAATATGGGCAAAATCTTGCGCACTATAATAACCCAGACTTTCATTTCGTCATGGAACGAGTGCATTTGTACAGGGTTGAGCACCTTTCCTAAGCACAAATCCTATTGCGCGCTCCAAATGTGACTAGGTAGCGTTGTGTGGCAAGAGGCATGTTTTCGATGAGAATTTTTCCCCCACCGAATTAATATAGGATAGCTTGCTTTTAGCGCGTACGATGGGAGATTATAACTAAGACTACTACTCCGAAATTTCTGGCGAATTTATTTTAACGATAGTGCTTTTAACTTACTCCATAAAATTTTCTGCATGTGACAAGCATCGCAATTCAATTACTTCTGAAGATTAGGTGAACCTTTTTAGTATTGACAGAGAACCCCTCTGTCTCCCCCTCCTCTCGCTCTCACCCTCACTTTTTGAGCTATCGATTTTTATTGTACGGAAAAAATTCTGAGTTGTTTCAGCAGTTTTTTTGATATATATGTATATATCGGCCAAATGTCGATGTTTTTCTTCAAAGCCTGAATTTCGTGCCAAACATTGTGATCTGAAGGTCGAAAACTATGACAGCATTAGCGCCTGATAATAGCAAACCTTTGGCAGTGAAAGAACTTTCCAACGATCTATAACGCTGCTAACCATCACAAACGAATGATTAGAAAAAAGCAGTAAAAAAATAACGATCATTTTCTTCTTAACGGCCCAATCTAAATAATAGCTATTTAACGAATGTACGTTATGCACAGTGTGTCCTGATGCCTGCAGCGGCCCCCGACTCGGGTACGTTATTTGTCTGCCTACCTATCCAGAGGCTTACCGAGTCAACATTGGGCGTCACTACTGTCAATATTGGCAAATCATTTGTTATTATACAGCGAAGGCGAACATGCCCTTCTATTTAATATACAGTTGGAATATGTTATTGGACTGTGGTTTCGCTGACTGAATAGTGCCCACATTTGCTATACTAAAGTGAGATTACATAGATCCATAGATACCTGCATTCACGTCTATATTCACGCCGATCACTGCATTCACGTCGAGCTGTTTGTGGTAGCAGCAATTCGAGTTAGAAGACTCAGACGAATCACTCCGATAAACTACGGATGATGAACGATGAATATATTGAGCTAAGACGTATTTATGGCTCCCATTTATGGGGAAAATACATTGGAAACGCAAGGAAAAGTTACATAATAGAAAGAATATAGAAGAGCTTTTTTCCACGTAACTTTTTGCCAGCCTTTGACAAGCATTTTGTACTATGCGTACCGCTCTGGTCCGATACTCGCCTGGCTATAAACGAACGGAGTGAATTTTGTTTGCCAAATTAAGCTCTAAGAAAGAGTTCAATCAACCAGTTACCCTATTTTTGAGGGTCAAATGTTATTATGAGTTGCAGCCATTAGCTTTCTCTAAAAACGTAAGATACCTAATTATCTGAGTTTTCCTTGTTGCAGAGGTACGGAGCGGACGAAGGGGCTCTTCGAAGCTTCTGTCGAAGAGATTATGCTGATTAGCAAAATTAATATGACGCTACTATTGGACAAGAACAAGTGTATGCGAACGAGATATATTTTATTGTTACAGCGTTTGTAAAAGTATCGGTTTAAACATAAATACTAAGTCTGCCATATTTGGCACAAATAGACCTCGTACTAGTCTGATCTGTGTGGTACGAAACGTGATGAGACGATAGTTGACGGTAAAAGTCAATTGTTCTCGTCTCGTTTTGATGTCGGCTATTCAAGAAGATAACGTTTAGGCCATGGCCAAGCATCCAAGGCTGATTGACTTCAGTTACACTTTTAGGACATTGTGAACGAACGTATTCATTTCGTCCTAAACTCGCCTTCAAGTGCTCGCAGTCAGGCCTATCCTGTTTTCAATAACAACAAGTCAGGTTTATTAAGATCACCATCAAAACACTGCCACGGTACCGCTAATAAACTAACGTTGAGCGTACCAGACAATCACGGCGGAGAGTTGACGTTATAATTAGCTAGGCAGAAGGAAAATTATTCCTAGACGATTAAGTCTACTGTGATTTCCGCATGTAAATTGTTTTAATGACGGCGTCCAACGACTGTTGGACTATATGAGTCACCTATGAAAGGATTTCAATCCGTAAGCATGCGATCAATAAAAAATTTTGGGCGCATTTCCTTTCGATTCGGCCGACTATCTGTGGCATTTGTAGCTGATCTGAAGGAGTTCGATCGAGCTGGAAAAAGAAACGTAAACGAAAAACACCAAGTAGAATTGAGTTATTAGCTAGAAGGTTCAGTCTCAAAGGAGTCCCAGGAACTAGTAATATATATAGATATATAGTAGATAATTGAGCGAGTTCGTTGGTAACATCCGCTATGTAATTGTCTATGGTTTACTTATTCTTGCGACGACTGGCTTCCAGCAAATAGAAATCATCTACACTCAATTCCGAACCCGCACGATCATGTGTAGCCAAGATTAGTGGGCAAATACGCGATAACTGCATCATCACGAGGATGCTGAAGTTTGCTAGCAATATGAGGTGTGATGTTAGCTGAAGGAGGAGCCTTCGCAGCTAATACGCCTCTTTGAAACATATTCAAACCTTCCCGTCTAAGTTCAATAATAAAACGAATGACGCTACATAGTTCACTAGCTTCCCACTTTTTTCCCTTCATCCGATCGTTGTGAGTTCTCTCTATAATAGAGGCTTCGGTAGCAACGGCCGAATAAACAGGATTCTACTGCTGCTCTCCTGCTGCCGTCATTTCTATGATCAGCAATGTATGGTATAGATGAAAGACGCAATCAAACCGGTCAATGGATTACGGAGGAAAAGCTATTTCTAAGTTAAGATGCGTAATAAAATGCCTACGTACAACGAGATGCTGGTTCTATAGAGAACACTTTTCCTGCGAAAATAGCCGTGTTCGTTCATTCTCGCACCATGATCATCAGCGGTAGCAACAGCGGTACACCGAGTTCACCTCTACAGTCTGTACCAGCCGGTCGCACAGACAGAAAGATAGACAGCGTGCAGGCAGGCAGGCAGGCAGGCATGCAGGCAACCATCTCCATATAATAGCTGCCGACGTGCAGCTATGCGGTCGTTACGTTTGGTGCATGCACATACACCTGACGACATGATAGCACACTGGCTAAAATAGTTCTTCAATAAACTTGAGCGTATCACGTGGTCTGTGTTCGAATCTGGGTACAGACGTTGTTTGTTTTGTGCTGAGAAAGACCGGTTCTTTAAGAAATAGCGTAGCGGCGTTGGTACCATAGGTAAAGTACGAAAAATGCCGAAATGGCAGCACACGATTACTGTGTCGATGGGTAAGGCAGCCGGCGGAGGCAAAATCGAACCGTGCACCACGCAAACAATTTTCATACTTTAATTATGATGAGCATCAGCTTCTTAGATGCGACGTTGTTATTATTTGTGAATTACCTTACGGAGAAAAATGCGGTTTCCTACCCTTTTATATATAAACGTGCGTATGTAAAGCCCTCCGTTTTTCCTTAGCCATGCAATGATACGAATCATAAAACACTTGTAGAAAAAACTCAGGACAACACATAAGAAAAAGGAAGACTTGACTTGAAGAAATGTGCTATTTCATAAACTGTATATAAATTTTTTGTTCGTTATAATTAGCTGACCAGTAGAAAGACGAAGCTAGCCTTTTAGGTGTCATACCTATTCCTCGAAGAGCGTTTTTTACGTCTATCTATCAGTTCCGTTTATCTATTGCAATATTAATAATCGTGCCACCCGGTCAAATCTTGTTACTTGTATACAGCGACGGAACAGGTGACAGCTAAAAGGTATTGATGAGTAGTGCCGTAAAAGGCGTGATAAAGACCCGATGGCGTTGGCTGTTTCGGGCTGCTCTATTAATCTGTCGAAGATTTTTATTACAAGCGGGTATATATTTTGTATAACTTGCATCTCTATGGCCCTGGTGTCTTAATTGACCGCAATGTACAATGCTTGAGGTACTCCATATGCACATCTGAGTAATTAAATTCGACCGTCATTTCATTGGCCATTGTGCGTGGCAAGTGGGGTTTGTGGTGACCCACATTCACCGCTGGCCGTATACAGCGGCAGCCAAACCAACATCAGAGATGCAAACAAAGGAAAGATTTTTTACACGAACGCACTATTGTTACTGGTGATTTTACATTATTATAGATATTAATAGTACTAATAAGCAATATAAAATTTTGGTTTTAGATTCCAAATCGAGTTCTTAGCTATCAGCATACTCCGATTTTTGCAACGGTGTTGAAATTTATCTAGCTGAACAGTTAATACCGACTCCCGACGTGTCCAGTGACGTGGAAGAGCCCTACTCACAAGATAAGTTTGCTTATTTGTTATTGTATTATATCTAAAAGTTGCCTAAGCGCCATTAGTCGTTGTCCGCTGTTTGCCTTTCGCTGCGGACGAAGTTTGAAACGGCCTGCTGTATTTCTATGTATTCACTATATTACAAAGAATAAATAGCAGGGGGCTTCCACTGGTCAGCAGTGGCTGTCGGCCGGAGCTGCCGCGGCCGTGTGTATAGGACAGATGGCAGCCAACGGGGCCGTCGTGAGTGTGATGTTCGTTGCTGGGCTCACAAGCTGGTTCCAGTCACCACCGCCGCTATACTACTCAAGCTTCTAATGTCGCTGCAATGCTACCACAACGGGTCCCGGCGTCAACTGCGATAACGACAACGGCGGTTGAGATATTCAGTCAACACCGCGCCGCAGTACGGTCTATCTGCCAGTGACTACATCTCGTGACGTCATCGCGGCGTTCGTCTCGCGTCAGAGTAAAATGGCGTTGCCGCTGTAAGTATGTACTATAGCCACTACCGCGGTGAGTAGCACGATCGACATGGAGAACAGACGGTCGCGTGTCCTGCAGCGACGGTACTTCGGTTATCGTTGTAATAACGTCGTCTTAACGAGTCCATTACGATGCGATTAGTGACATCTTGTCACTCGAGTACACTGCGACTTCAAGCAACCTTCTCGAGAACGAAAATAAAATAACCCGGTGTTCAATCATATGTCACGCATCGGCTCTTGCAGACTTCCCTAAGTGGTTGGCATAGCTAGCCTTGAAGCTTCGTTGCGTAGCGCTGAACGACACAATGTATACTCCCATCTTCAAGTGAACTATAGGCAGAGACAAATTGACCAAACAATAACGGGATAGCGTTCGTAATTCGTCCCACCATCGCTGCTGATGCTCTTACGATGTTAATCCGTCGTTGGTTCAAGCCGCAGTCGTTGTCCGTTCGGGTGGTCGTAAAAGGCGCGCGCGCGCCCGCGCCCGCGCGCGCGCGCACACGCACGCACGCACACACGCACCAAAAGCCGTTCAAGTGGATGGTGTCGATGATGTCGGTTTTACCTTCGCGTCAGTGCCGCTGGGCACCGCTGCTGATACTGGGCGGCTGATTGCAGTTGCAGTGATGGCCGTTGACGGCCACATACCGTGAGCTGTTCCCGTTGCTGCCACTACTGCCGTAGCAGTGCTTACGAAATCTTATGCAAGGGCTTGCAGAACTGGGTCAGGGCTCCAGGGCCGCCCTTACTGCAGCGACTACTACCGACGTCACTGCTGACGCGGCCACCGCTGTTTAGCACGGGCAGCAGAAACAGTGGCATCACATCGTAACGAAGCAATATACCCGTGGGTCTGCGGACAAAGAGTGACTGGCCGTGCTTGCTACTGAGCTTGTAGATCGCCTTCATTGGTCAGCACTACCGGTCCTGCTGCAGTTGACGGCCAGTAGGGGCAAACCGGCCGGCTGGCTTACTTGGCCATCTTGACATCAGCGTCATTAACACCATCACTCGCTCTACCGCCATTACCGCTCAGTCAACGGTTGTCTCCGACAAGAGCTAGCGACAACAATAACAGGCTCGAGCATTCACGCACGCATCCCTGCTAGCCAAGTGAGCAAACGAAAAACAACTAGTCGATACGAGAAATTCTGAGATTGTCAGCTCTGGATTCGTCCATTTTCGTCCTGGTCACCTCTGATTAAATCAAAATCAGCCAGAGTGTTGTCGTCCTCGCCGCCGCCGCCGCCGCTGTTGTTACAGAGGTATGGAGGCAGACGCTTGTTGTTGCCCTGTCGCGCCATTATCAGCAGCATGAGCCTGCTCGTCATCATCGAGCCGTCGCTGGTTGCAGCTTATCACTGCTGTGTACCATCGAGTGATAGTGGCTGTAGTAATAGCGTAGCCGTAGCATTAATGCTGGTCGTGATGGAGTTTTCAATGTTGTTGACGATGGCGATTGGGACCGCTTAAGCCTTGGTTGGTCGGTCGGTCGGTCGGTCGTGTCACGGCGACTTGTCCAATGATCTTTCCAATCGTTGAATGTTGTCGAGCCACCGCTGACGATCGCGGTGATGAACTGGTCGTTTGCTGGCCGCCCTTTCTGTTCTAGTGCAGCGATCCTTTTTCTAGCAAGAGGACGCCCCTGCCACCAGCTGGACAACAGCCAAACGCGCGCCGGGCGCTCTTTCTCCATTACTGTGACCAACAATCCAGCAAGAGGGAGGAGTTACAAACGGCAACAGCAGAAGAATGAGAAACGAAGAGTATCAACATGTAGACGGAAAAGACTGCGTAGTGGCTTAGTACCGATAGCAGCGCTAACACAAATAACAAAAGCCCCAGCAGTTCGGTGCAAGTCATATGCGCTTGGTCGACCCGTCGGTCGCGCCTATCTCTGTGTGTGCGTACGTGTGCAGACAGCCGCGGCAGTGGTTCGCTGAACAGACGGAAAAACCAATGCACTTTCGACGTCGATCGGTGTATTTCGCCACAATCCGTCTCAGACCGTCACTACCTTCCTTATCCATCTGACGGCCGGCCGGCCGATTGATCGCGGGAATAGTAATAATAATAATACATCGCGCCATGCGATGGTACCGCAGCTATTGCGGCTGCGCCTACCGTAGTAGTGCGATTAAATCCGCGATCTGCTGCCGATTACATCGACAACCATTACATAATAGTTGCTCCTGTTCCTAGTAGTCTAGTCCTGCCTAACGTAGTTTTTAGATTCCACGAGCCATTTGTCCCGATAGCGACAACGACTTAATAAGTATATTGCCTTAATATATCTAAAAGTCAACTCATTCTTCTTAAATACCGAGGCAGAATATGTGACATACATATTTCTCGCGTCCTCAAATTGTCCACAGCACCGAACATAGTATCCCCAAGGCGCACATGTAAAGAGAAACGCCTTTTGGACGCCAGAAACTGTAAAGGCGCGTCCATCGAGTTCGGTGCATCAGCCAGATACACACGTGTTACATAAAGGCTAGCAGAAGCCACCACCACCACCACCACCACCACCACCACCACCATCACCATCACCACCACCACCACCACCACCAAATCCTCTTGTCTATACTCTATCGTTGTATCGGTTTTAAGGCATTCTTATACATCAATTGTCGGGATGAAATATAGGGGCTACTGTATGTACGAGGGAACAAGAATGATAGAAGGGCAAAGCCCTCCCTGATGATGCTGTTGCACGCGGAAGTCAGGGCGTCGTCGCTGACTGAGGTGATTTAGCCCTAGACAGTGCGTTGCCAGTAGGAGAGCACCTGCCATTGTTGCGAGAGACACCAACGTTTAGCGCATTAGGCAGAAGAGATGGTACATGTTGGACGGAAGGGGTCGATGTTCTCTCAGTCGGGGTCGCTCGAAACGCGCGGCACGACGCAACGCACCGTACGGCAGCAACGATGGTAGCGGCTGTCGCTGCGACCCAAACGAACGAGTTCGAAAACAGCAGACGACGGCAGACCGGGCGTAAGCAACGATGGAGAGACTCCCGCCATTGCCACAGCCGCCGTGGTACGAGCGTGTACCATAATGATACTATCTTATAGTATATTATAATACACAACGGGATACAACTGGCTGATAATATTCAACAGGACCTACCTCGAGCTATAGCAGCCAATTGATTGCCGGTCACGTGGTCAGCCAACGCCGGCAGCTTTCTCAGCGGTTCTGGTGCTGTTTGTTAATGAAGGTCGACATTTCACTTTGTTTTGTTGTAATTTCTTTCTCGACGCAACGCTCAGCTCAAACGTGCGGGTACATTACGCCGGCATGGGAACTGTTGAAAGTTGTATCGGCAACTTCGACATTAGGCTGTAAGCGCAGCCATTGATCAGCTACACGCGGTTGCTTCATCGTCGTTAATACTCGATAGCTCAGACCGCTTTGAAATCCGCTCGGTGAAAGTGTGCTAATGGTACAAGGCAAGGCAAGAGTCGGCCCAGAAATGTGGGATTAAGACTGTGTGAAGCTCAGGCGCGGTCGATACCTTGCGACACAGATGTCACAGCTGTTATGGAACAGTTATCATACTAGTAACGCCATCGGATATAGGTACAAAAAAAGGGGCTTCAAGAGAAAGCATCTAAGGGACGTTTAGTCAGGCATGGGGGGGGGGGGGGTTCTCACGCTTACGGGTAAATATCTATACGTCGAGACTGGACTTAGGGTACCGTGATAACATCTTCAAGTCAGGACCTGAACCACTCGTTTTAATATTGTTGTAACCATTCGGCAAGCGATATTGCGAGGCGTAAACTCCCTAATGTAACGCTCAAATGCTCTGCTCGCAAAAGCGTCCGGTGGAATTGAATTTTGGTTTGCTAGTAGGTCAAAAATCCCCCAAAATGCAAGGGCTTAAAACGGCTGAAAAGTCCAGAAGGCATAGAACGTCTTCCAAATATTAGCATTTCAAGCTGATCTAGACGACCCAGTTGGCAACTGATATTATTCTTTCCGTCAATTTCTGTGTAAGGCATCTCGAAAAATAGCTCTTTAGGCCACTGTGATGAATCTTTGAGCGAAATCTAAACCCTATCAAAGATCTTCTGACCTGCCGTGTGGCAATTTCTCTCTGATGTTTCAGAAACCGCAAAAAAACTGGCATTCGGGTAAAGGGCAGCGCTTTCATACTTGGGTGGGAGTTCATCAGGCGCGGAAATATTCGATAACAACTAATCTTTGCTCAAACTGCAAAAACGACGCGCTCCTATCCCTCATGAGGAGTTTTGCTGTTTTACTTCACAACGAGACGGCTTTCTGCCAATATCAATAATAGTAAATTCCCTTCTATAACAAAATGCCCGCTAAACTTTGTTCGGATTTTAATGACGTACCCTATAGGTATACGTACGTATAATGATTGCTGACCAATGTTTACTTCGTCAGTAGACGTAGCGGAATTGCTTTCAGAAGCGGTGGTAAAAGTGGACAAATGATCGGTGATTCGGAGTGAACGGTTGTCGCCATTGCTAAATAATTGTTTGTACGTTACTTCTAGACGTCACTAGGTTCTCTTTACTTCCAGTGCTGCCTCAACCATCACTGTGACTGTGGTCGTCACCAGCAGACGGCAAATGATTCAAGTCGTAAGCCCTGCGAGTTGCTACGTGCTATTACTAACTGTCATCTATGATAGTTAGGTCACCGGAACATTGCGACGAGCTTTGCTGCGGGCGACCGTAGCAACAGCGACGATCTCCAGCGTACATTATTCCAGCAGAGCGGATGCAAAAGCCATTGAGACTCCATCGGTCCTCTATTTAAAAGGGACAAGAAGGTATACCCGATACATGTGTAGCCAGACGATTAAAAATGGTCGGTGTATACCATAGTGCGCCCTAAGATGGCGTGTGGCATACGAGACTTGTGCCCGTGTGTCGGCTGTAAACAGTTCCGCTCCACAGGGGCATTTACTTGCACGCCATCAGCTCCGGGTCAGTGACGGTAACCGGAGCAGTAGTAAAGGGCAACCTAGTACTAGTAGAAGTAATCATAGCGGGAGCAGCAGAATCAACAACAGATTAGCTTTACTGCAATGGCGCTGCTACTGCCGCTGGTTTGCAACGATAATCATCTGTAACGCCGCTGTAGCAGCCAGCTAAACAAATATTGACAAGTAAGCCAGCCATAGGGTATAATATTATGCCGCTGGCTGAGGACTCAGTGCATGGCCACAGTGTGAGGAATGCCCACGGCTGCTGCTGTCAGGAGCTAACCTAAATACATTGATTGAATGTAGGCTAGGCTGTTCCATTAGTTGGGTGCGATTGTGCTGGTAAAGTTAGCTGGTGAGTTCTCCCTTACGGCATCCTTCGGGCTTTGGCGGCCTTCGGCTGTTAGAGCCAGGGTAAACGGAAGGCTAGACTGCAGTTGTAGGGCATCCGGAAACACGGCGTTTTGCTTATCCTGGACCCATCCAGCCACCGTTGTGCTATTTCCTAAGAACTTCTGTTAACTTAAGAGTCGTCTTACGCAGTATATACACGAAAGCAATGCTGAAACTGTATAACGGCACGTCGATATCTTTTTATTGCGGCTGCAGAAGGTATGCGTCTGAAAGCTCTTCTCGACGTAACCCCCCGTCATAACTACTACTTGATGTACATCTACACGCACGCATATCTAATAGTCTACATATTGTTGTCATTGTTACCCCGTTCTCCCCTAAGATGAATGAGTGATAGGTAATATAATTAAAAATTGATAAATAGCCAATCCAACCAAAATCTGAAAGGGTCCATGCAGCAATCTGATATAATCCGCCAGCGCTACTGTTATTATATAATAACTTCGATTAATATTTACTACGGGTTTGTAGGACTTCTATATTTCTCTATTGTACAATGGTAAAATAACATGAAATGTAGATGGCAAAATGTTTGTAAATTAAAATTAAATATAAAATAAAACATTTCTAATCAGCCATAATAGCATCAAAAGACGCTTAAGTATACTAACGGCAATGATTACCTTAGAAACTCTAAAATTCTGTGCTGCCTCCAACAGTTTTCCGTGACTGATACGTCAAAAAATATTACTAATAAAAATGCAGACTAGGCAGAAGCGTCGGTTCTATTTAATACTAACCCAGGTGTGATTCAGGAATGCTTTTTCGGTACATCTGCTACTCACTTTATACACAGCTACCTCCATGCCTAAATATAATGTCTCATGCAGCCATATAAGATAAAAATCGTACTCTTTGTAGCGATTCTGCTGGCTTAATCGAGCCTGGCACGGGAAAGCAGCTGCCAGACCAGCCAAACGTACCACTGCGTCCCCAACTACGATAATAACAGCAACACCTTTAGGTCGTGACTATCAATGATGGCAGCACGGTCAATCTACTGCAGCGGCTGCGAGTGTCGATGGCTTCACTGTCGCAGTCTCGGCCATCGCTGCAGCAGTGCTTGGCAGCGGGGGGGTTCACTAGTCAGAGTACAGGGCATGTTGTGAGCTATACAAACATTGAGCATTGCCATCAACGTTCGACTGGCGCTATTACTGCTAGAACGAGGGAGATCTGTGGGCATCGAAACCACGTAGGGCCCTGCCGATATGTAGCGTCTGTATACGAAAAGCCCGATAATAACGACGATGACGGTGTTGACAATACTTGTGGGCTAAAGAATAGAAGAGATGTTTTGTTAGCGAACGTTATAGTATTCGTCTTCATCGCCATAGCAGTTAAGTGTAGCAATGACGGCTGGGGCAAGAGGGTCTTGCAGTTGTCTTAAAATCTGAGAAAATGCAACAGATTGTCGGTTATCTGTGAGATTTGGCCCCGAAAAGTGCACAGCGGGATTTCACTGTCTTTTTGCGCCCATTGAAGGACGTACTACATCGGCAGCCTGTCGCTGTGGAATGGTAGAAACAGACAGATCATTTGAGTCGTGATTAACCTCAGACCGACGCTGATACTAAAAAAATCAAGTTATCATGGTGGTTACATGGCTTCTTGCCGAAACACACATGTCATCTGTATATGCTTGATACCGGGACCTGCGTTTATGCTATCGTTGAGAAGCGAGCAGTCAGATGTAGTAATGTTCATATAGACGGTTACAGAATGTAAAATTCGAAGAATTTTATTCTTATCGTACTTATGGCAATCGTGGTGCTAGCGTCGCAGCGAAAACTGACCAAGAATTACTCGCATCTATCGATTAATACCAGCAGCAAATCACATATATGGATAATTTTTTTCCTTTGCTTCAGCTAATTATCTTTGTTCTCTCCAATAACTTACGAACGCTGCCTCACATATTCTAATGAAAAAAAAAATGAAAAATGCTCACGTGATACCATTTAATTATTTCGGACTTCGGTAAGCGATGGAATACCGTGATCAGTATCTTTTTATAAATAAGTATTTTACTAAGATGTAACACGGTAAATATTGGCATGATATTTAAAAACATTTAGATCCACAATAGATGTAGGTAACGGCACGGCTGATCCTCTACATACTATGACGAATGGCCGATCACCTGCTTCGCGCGTAAAGTGTTCAATATGCATACATTATGTACAGAACAGAAAAAAAGACATATGCGTAAACTTGTTGAAGTTGACTGACATCGAATGGGATTATCTTATAGCATTGTATTGCCAAGATACAGCTGGAAATGCGAATCAATCTAACGCCCTATGTCTCGCCAAGATGTTGTAGACTCCTGAGCCATCACCGCTGTCACCGCTTTGCGTGTAGCAGCCAGTAATAAATGCCGTATTCGAACAGGGTACCCCGAACTGCGCACTCCAGATATTACTAGTGCTATCGCTAAAGCTCAGCGAACGTGTTCGCTTCTCGTGTCGTCACAGGGTTCAGTGTTCTGTCGAGTTAATTAACCCGGCTGCGCGGAACAGCACATGAACTTGAGATAAGTATTCAGGTTTACAGCCCATCACAGCAGCGGCCACGGTACGGCGTCCAGATAAAACGCGTACGGCCTCAATGCATCGAGACGAGCTTCATATACCGTGCCAGCGCGCTAAGAACTTATTTATGCAATGACAATTGAATTACAACTTGAGCACTTCGTCTTTTTTTCTTGCTAGCTTCAAAATTACACTAACTCCCGCAGCAAATAATGTGGATTCAGACCTTTGCGGACGCTACTTGATCTCTGTTAAGAGCGGTAACAGCAGTATCACTTCGGCCTTCTCAGGCCACAATATGTGTACATTTTCAGTAAGGTCATTTAGCAGGGGAACGCAGCGGCAGTCGCAGCCGGCGTAAATGGTGTTTTCGCACATTTCGTCTGTTCTTAGTTACGCTATACGCCGAACTAACTCGCGAAAAGAGACCGCCAGAGGAACATTTTTTTTATGCTTTCAACAATGATATTATGCAAATAAGCGAGCTTACTAAACAAGCGTTTCAGGCGTCAGTTACAGTGTTTTTCTCCGTTTTCTGATTGATAGGATCCACTCAGGAGTTCCGATATTAAAGCGAGTCGTTCGCCAAAAAGGTTATATAGCGAAGTATAGTAGAAGCCCTGTTTTTTCGATCAACCTGTACGCTATCTCATTGCTGGCTGATGAGCTACAGTTGCAAAGGGAACCGTTACCGCTAGGCCGAGTCACCGGAATCAGCTGTCACTATCGCTAGTAGTCTAGGTCCGAAATCGGGCGTAGGGACACTTTGTTTCATGCTGAGAGCCAGCCGTCAGAAGCCACCAGCCCCGGCCGTAACGATCGTACTACTTCTACTACTGCACGGGCTACACCTATCATCGCTATGACGCCACTTGCTACTGCTATAATTGAACACTGCTTTTAATGGGGACAATGATGGGGTTTTAGGGGCCATCACGCTTTTGGACTTCTGGCTGTTCTGCGGAATGATGGAAGAAGGGAGAAAAGATAAGATAGTTGGGACGGCAACAGGGTCATCTTTTGGCCAGCTTACCTTGACTGTGGCTAGCTTCTGTTCGTTGGTCGAATGACTGACTAAATAAATGAGTCAGTGGCGTGATTGCCTGTCGCATCCGTACCCGCATGTAAGAACGTGTCTATGTGTGTGCGCGTACGTGTCACACGTTCGTAGAAACGTCGTTGACTCAGAGGTAAGAGTTTTACGTTATATTCATACGTATCCACATTGCCGTGGCAGCAACATTTTCATGAATAAATATTTAACAGTAACGAATAATACGTGACAGGAACACCCTGCTATTATACTGAATTTGCCCACGTCGATTGGGTTCGGCACTCTTTTCTTCTTTCTACTTTTCTTAACCATTGAGCATTAGTTACAATGAGCTTGCCACTAAGCTGGCCATTACAGGAACTCTAACGTTGTTATTGCTACCACTATTCCTCTTACTTTTTATCTTCTTCGTCGTCGTTGATCGTTAATGCTGCTAATGCTGATGGTCACGATGATCATCATGATGTGCTGGGTCAACCATCTTTTTTTTTTCTTTTTTTTTGGCAACAATCAATAGTTGACCGAGCGGGCGACGTCCCTTTTGCCATTTGCGCCCTGTGACGGTTAGCATCATTTACTGCTCGCTCGATGCCCCCTGTGGCCCTCAGCGCACTAGGCCCTCACTTCGGTATGACTAACCAAGAATAGCGGAGAAGACGGCTGATTAGGGAATCGTAAGGGGTCGTCTCTTAAAGGCGGAAGGACAAAGGAAGCGACGAGAAAGCACATGAAATAATCCGAAACACGAATCCCGGAAACCTACATGGTCCAAAACTCTAATTTTTTCCCCTTATTTATAAATTTCCTTTTTCTAATAAATGCGTAATTTTCGAGTGGTGCGCACACACGCGTACCTTATCTCTAAAAAGGCAAACAACAACGGTGCTGCCAATGCCACATGGCACGTGACCGTCGCTTGCCACCTATCCGTTACCATTCTTCTGTCCTCTTCTATTCGTATCGTCCGAGTTGACAAACAAACACTTGAGCTTAAAACAAGCCTTGTTTGTATGACCACTCTTTGCGGCTCTTTTGCCGGATAATAAATTCGTCGACCTGGCCAATTTAATAAAATATCGACATTGCAACACTATTTAAATATCTACCTTAAAAAAACAGAACGGTGGTTCTGCTATAACCTTTAACGAATTAGTCTAGGGTAGTAATATGAACATACATGTCATTATCTATCAGTGGCAAGAAATTTTCAATATAACACTGTCATAGTAAATCGAAATCAGTACTTGATAGATACAACATCACGCGCCATAAACGAGCTACCAAACGACAGTATAACTCGATCAGTAAGTTCACAAGCGATAACTTATAACTTTTCTAAAAAAAAGATAAACAAATTTAATTGGAATACTTGAAAGCCACATCTTACGTTATTCCTCTATATCCTGTGGACAGAATGCGTAGAACTTCTTCTCAAAAATATTAAATATAATTAGCCCCAAAGGAAGAATACTTCAAGTTTGTAATAAGCCGTACACTAGACACCGGTATTGACTCATTCGTTAAGCGATCGAGCACTTGCCCACCTGCGGGCCGGTATCGGCCATATGTCGCTACGGTGCCTAAATTTGCAGCCGGAGACGTTACACACTCAACAAGTGTGACAACAAGGCATCTATTAATAACTTTAGCAAAACAACAACCATAATGGTACAATATATACCATAGCTGTAACCTTGCTGCGCTTCTGTCCGCGTCTGTAGGATTCACTGGTAAACTTGTATTATCCAATGAGACAATGAAGGACACGTCGTCTCCAATGATTGTTCTCGCTCCGTTGCCATTACCGGACGAGATTTCGGCTGAGAATAACGGCTTTACAGTCGTTACTTTTTACTCAAGTGACACTTGCGTCGCCATGCAAATCGTCAATAAATATATATGTGAATAGATTTGGAGAGCCCTGAAAGCTACAGCTGGATCGGCATTTTATTTTCGAGGATATTCATAAGCGTCGTTGACCGACGCAATCACAACCTTGACTCACAATGGCCTTTCGATCCGAGGTGAAAGATAGGATACGACATTATCTAAGGGACAGGCTACACTATGGATACAAGAAGCATGAGTGATTGGGGTGAACACAGAGGTCAAATCAACCTTAGCGACTGCGGCAGACAGATGAGGTACAGATACGGTACGCTGTGCATCTATCCATACGTCTAGAGCATATTTGGCTTTACGTTTGTTCATATGGGATCCTTTCTTTGCGATAATCCCGTCCATCGGAGATATCAGAAGCAATACCGAGCGCTCGAAAAGTGTTTAGCGGAACTTATCATATATACTAAGCTTACGATTACCGACAGCTTATACCGTGATCGTAAAACGTTTATAGCATAGTAATCCAATAGTCTCACTATTAGTAAGAGTAATAATTAGTGCGTCAGGCTAAAGAAAAAATCTATGTACTTAGACGGCATCGCGGGCGTCAAGAACGAAACCCAAACGAGGGTCTTTTAAATTTTAATTACCTTTCACATTGACAATGAACAATTCTGGCTGGCCAAAAAGAAAGGATCAGGAATCTAAGTGAGGGAACAAAATCCTCGAGAAAGCCATGGCGTGTGGATATCTGAAACAACCAGAACTCATACCGGTTTACTAAAGAACATTTGAGTCACACAGGAAGCGGTATATAGAGGTCATATTTGCTGGCGACATCAGCAATGCTTTTAGCATTTTATTTATTTATTTATTTATTTTTAGAAATTCGAATAAATACATTTAAAAAAATCGAAACATATCAATGGAAGTAGCATTATGTGGGATTATCTAGAAAAAGTTAAGGCTACTATATATCGCGTTAACTAATATTACAGTGCTAAGACATGAATGCGGGAAAAAGAAATGTTGATAAGTAAATAAATAAAGATTTCAAATCCAAGAAGATATATATGTATTTAAGACAAGTTGAAAATTGAAGAAGTTACTGTTTATTGCGCTAGGTTTTATCTCCTTTTTTATGCGCCATTTCCACAAGGAACCTGCATGAAATGTTTCACATAAACAGTCGATCTATATTAATATCTTTTGCAGTTTCGTCTACGTGTCAGGGTCTCTTGACCATCTAATTAAATGTTGCATCTATTAGCAGTGGATACCCACAGCAACCTAGTATTCTATGTGTGCATGTTAGAATAGTTGTGCCACTAGAATATCCGTATACGACTGTTATACATTGCGATATTTGTCTTTCCTTCTGACCGTGCATGTGGGTGTCGGATGGACGGTCTGCCGGTGCACACTTGTACAGCCGCTGTGAACAGCTGGGTGTAAACCTTTGTGTCCAATTTGACCAAGCGACTATAATGCAGCTCCTAGTAGTGTCCACCAGTTTCTCTCGTCATTGTCGAGGCCCGAGCATAGCCTTACCCACTCGCAATCCGCTGCTGTTGTTAGTGGAGGCAAATGACCATCGGCCACAGACTGTGTCTGTTTTGTCTCAAAACCAACTTCTGACAAGGCACGCCCGAGTCGAGGGTCTACATAGAGGTTCGGTAGCCTACTTAGTTCGATGTCACTCTACGGCTTGCGAGGCATAAGCGTCTGTAATTCATTTAACATAAAAGCCTCGACAATAGCTAGCTTCTGGGCCACCCTTCCTTCCTACTGGTCGGAGTCAAGTGACCCACTTTTTCAACTGAGATGAGCCACTGTCGCCTATATCATCAGAGGCTGTCGTTAATAGCATCCTCCAACCTTTCCCTCAATGTTCTTCAGAGTTAGACCAAACAAGTGAGGGAATAACGCAGAATAACACGATCTCATCGTTCAAGGGGACTTCAACATCTTCGACTCCATCCATTTCCTTACTGGATGTCCGATACCATATTGAAGATAGGCTTCACAATACACCGCTTAGGCGTATAATCAGGGTGATCGTTAATCTTAAATATAAATTTTTAGAATAACAAATAGTGGTTGGACTGAGGTGAGATCAGCGATTAGTAGGCATATTCTACATATGACGTACAAGCATAACCGATTGAATATACCCGGTTGCCATGAATATGTGGTATTGATCTTTTTAACAAAAAAAAAAAACAAAACTGATATAGAATCGTCTGCTCAGATCAGCCGTATTCTGTGAAAACAAGTACTATGGAAAAATTCAGATTAGATACCTAACAATTCACAATGTGTCCAACTTTACTTCGTGGTTTGCATATCGTCTCTGTGTAAACAGACAGCCCTCTATGACCGTTTTGCCAGCTTCTCCGATCATCTAAATTAAGCTTTTTCGCGGACAATGTTGGGCCCTCAAATAGAATAATTTAAACTGCAAAGTTGGTCGTTCATGGACTACGAAAGATAGCTCATAACAGAAACTTTTCGCCCAAAAATAAAACCGGCATTAATATAGCAGTCTTATGAAGGGGCAGAGATCACAGATGCATTGGTAAATAAAAAAAGTGCAGCAGCTTCAGAGACTTTGACGGGAGTTAATTCTGTCCGCAGACTTTTCCTGCCGTTTTCCGTTGTTGTCTAGCGGAGCTCCTTACGATATATTGCTTAGCCGTTAAAACCGAGCACAATATATCGTCAAACATGTGAGAAGCGCTGGTGGTTGGTAAGTATGTTGCAACGTTTAATATGGACCGAGAAGCAAACCTGGGCAAGGGTCTTTGGGCTTGACGCAACCAGTTCATCCAATTGGTTCCGTTTACCCTCTAGCACAAACTTAGCATCCAATGTTGTTCGCTCATTCGTTAGGGCGCAACCTGTAGAAGGAGCTCAATCATTAAAGACTGTTCCGCGGAGGTCGTTACTTCCATTCGTTTGTGCATTCCAAAAAAGCATTAACCTTAACAGCAGAAGCGGAGGGCAAGGGGGGAATCACGACTGAGCCGGAAAGAGAGTAGGTGTCGGACGTTGGTTGACTCGTAATTTTTCATCGAAAACTTGTGCATCGAACAGACCGTGAAGATATTCGTACTTTCAATCGGCTTTGCCTGGGCCGTCAAGTCGCCCTGTCGCAAAGAGCGCAATGGATGACTGTTATTTCACTGTAGCTGCACTAATAACAACATGCATTTGATGAGATATACATACGCGCACGCCGATTACAGATGACAGAGGTATCGTCTTCCATGTATTGCTCCCTATCAGAACTCCTCAATGGAACCACGAGATACAACCTCGTTCGCTCGTATTCAACTTAGTTAAAGCTATCTAGCACTATCTGTTGAACTGTTTTTCTTCTAGCATGCACCGTTTATAACAGGGCGCGAACCAGTTATTACCTAACTAATACTTCATGTAAAGCTCCGCAGTCATTTGAAAAAAAGCACCTACTGAGCATCGGATCTCCTTGTGCTAGCAACTACTGAAGAAAGTTGGCCTTCTTGGTTCTGGTCAGCTCTTCTAGACTTTACATCTATTACTCTTTCTCTTTGTTTTTCTATCTCTCTATCTCTCTTAGGTAAATAATAACCTAGTGTACGGCTCAATTGCGCTGTCCCAGCAGTGCAAACGCTAACTAAAGGTAGACTTTTGTAACCGGCCTTCATCGGCAATACACGCTTATTCAAACTGACTTCATGAAGAGGAAGCTGGCGCTAGTTGCTAGCCAATGGAACAATATGACAGTGGTTTGCATCTAATTTTATAATACCTACGAGTATTTAAAACAACATAAAGGATTTTCTGCTAACTCGACGATATACGAGTAGTTACTGATTGTATATGCAATTTGGCACAAGAATACTCGACGGGTAGGCTGGATGATCTGTGCCTCTGATATGCTTCTATAGTAAAATGATGACATTATTATATAAAGGTTGGTTTCTTCTTTATCATTCTAGCGGTGCGAGCGGATCGGATGCGCGGCGGACGAAACAAATTCGGTCCAATGTACAAGCGGGATCGTGCGAGAAAGCTGCAGATGTTACGCCAGAAACAGCTGGCGTTGCAATGCGCTGACTCCATGTCCCCCAGCACACTGGTCTCTATCGCCACCAACCCATACCCCATTCCCACTGCTTCGGTAAGTTAATTAGCTTAACATACGCACAAATAAACGTACAAAAGAGGTCGATATAGGCATTTTTGAACATTTTCAAAGGGTCCCTTCTCTGTCATGATCCGCTGCGTTTCCATACCATACGGTAGGCGCTATATCCCGATGTCTATTATGTAACTGTATACGCGTGTAATTATGTTAGGTTAATATCCCTCCACTGACTATTAAGTTCTTTGTTCGACTGGTCTTTTTTTAGTATTTCTATTAGTCAAGCATATTTTTATTGTGTAGCAAACAGAATTTTACTTAGAAACCAGACTACAAATATGGGAACTGCTATGTAAAAGGTCTATTTTACTCTGCGTAGGCAACACGAAATGTGTGTATCGTGTACGTGATTACTCTGTAACTGAAAAGACTGCTTGAAGGGGTATTGCTAAGTTTAATGATGCCATTTTAGGCCTGATGAATGTACTCCATTTGGGTCGGCCATCAAATGTCTCTGAGGGCCTTAGATGTCAAACACTGCGTTATTACCTCAGAAGGTGAACTGCAAAAAGGTCTGGTTCGTTTTAAATGTATGCAGTTTTATCAGAAATTAGGAGCCAGTGTGCGCCATAGACTGGGTGAGACACGCAAGGAAACACGGCTTTTCGTTGACCCTTAACATTCAGCGCAACATTGAGTATCACGCGGCCACAATGACAGCTTTTTACACAGAATTGTTATAAGTGATGAGAAGTAATGTTGCCATGTTGATAAAAAGCACTAAAAACTGGTCGCTTCGAGCGCTTAGATCTAGACTTTAGTCCAAAAAGACTATGATTGGCGGTTGGTGAGACTAGAGTAGTTTTATATACTAAGAAATGGTTTAATATAACCCGGCAGTCAACGAGCAACCATATTAGCTTAGATGGATCAGATAAACAAGGCTACCTAATAAAGTCCGATAGGCGGGACAGAGTCATATTTTCCTACGCCAATGCCAGGCCGCACGCGGTAAAGGGCGTTAATTCTAGCCTGCAAGCTTGACTTTGATATTTTTTGCACCCACCTTTCCTATTCTCTAGACCTTTCCAATCATTGAGAGCCAATGAATGTCCTAACAGTACATTTAATGAAGAAAAGACTACGAAGAACTGAAATAAACAGGTTATTGAAAGATAGGAAAGGCTGTGAAGAGTGACAGCGAATAAATACTAAATTAGTCTGTTTGAACAATTCCAGTGAAGCACCGCGTTTTTTTTTTTAATATGCGCGAAAAATGACATTGCTCATGTACCAATTAAACGCTAGCCAAAATTATTTTTCTAACAAAAACAATATTCTAACAAAGTTATATTTCACTAACAGTAACAAATATTTTTAACAACATCTTCGTCAGTTCAATTGAGTATAACACAATGAAGCTGTGTGGTCAGAAGGCATGAGGTAGTAAAAGTGAATGTAAAAATGTATCTCACATCTTTTTCTAATAGTTCACAAGTGGTCCACACCAGCGACAAACAAATACATGTATGATATTAGGATGTATATAGACTAAACAAAAAAAACGTGTTGAAAACTGACGCGTCAAGGACAAGCTGCGACGGAAACTCAATAACAGACAACGAACGGGTAAAGAGTCATCAGCCGATGGTTGCTTCTTTCAGATTTTTTTTCTAACCATGATCATAATGGAGAACGTTCGGTCCGTCTCGTTCATTCACATGGTAGCACACGGCTCAATGAATCATATGTTCAGCGTAGCGGCGGTTTACGTGCCCTATGATAACACGTGACGCCTAGATGCATGCAAAGGACAGCCAGGCGAATATGGGGTCCAGCGTTATTTGTAGGACGATTATTGTATAGCTAAATTAAATTAAATCTAGGATATACATTTAACTTTAACTTAGTTGAGCCTATGGCCAACTATTATTTTATCTGTCTTTCTCGTGAGGTACACATACAATAATAATAATAATATATTATTAGCTTTAGAGTAGCATGCGATACGGTTATTAGGCAACGACAGTGAGTTTTCTTCCAAGATTAAGTACATAGTGTTGACAAACAGACGAAATGACGGATCTGCTTTAGGCTAACAAAGAGGTTTGTACCTGTACTCGTACATGCTGCATTAGCAATTTCGAGCGCGTAGCATATTGCAGACTTTCTCTTAGGATTTACTTTGCTTTTTGTCAAAATGAGCTTTGCCGCGTGTTATAGTAAGTGGACACGATGCCTTTTTCGTCTCCGTGATAGTAACATGCTGACACATCTATTTACTAAACGTGGGTACAAGTAGTGGTTGACGCTCAAAACCAGCGAAAACACACTTGTCTCCTGCGATGAGCCAATCGTCTCGCCAATAACACCATTGCCGGAAGCTCGAAAAAGGCTCTGCCCTCCTGTCTGCATATTCTATTAGGTAGACTGACATAGCAGAACATAGCTGGGTCAAGGGTAGTCAGAACAGCGGTGATAGGCGCACGAGCGGCTGACTACGACGTCGCGTTCGAGTCTACCTCGGCGGTACTGCGCTCGGAGCGAAGTGATCTGAGCTTTCATGACGCGTCCTGCTCTCGGTTATCAGCTGCGTGAAGCGCGATTAAGAGGCCAGTTTAAGGGGAAGGTCAAGATTAGCAGTATGGGTCTTGCCAATGAACGCTGCGGCGTTTACGTTATAGAGGCCGTAGCGCAGTAAACGGCTACTATCGGTCTCTACTTTACATAGCAGTACATCAATGTTGCCGAAGACTGGGATTAGTAGAATTCAATCGATTTTTTTTCCACTAGTAGTTAGCTACGCCGGATCCATTTTTTGTGGCTTGAGATTTAATTGAACTTACCATAAACGTAAGTAAAACGTCTTACTCAACATCAACAAAACTCATATACTATCGTATTGGCTAAGAAACGACTGCTTTATGCGTAGAACAGAAGGACTGTATTATTCGGCTACTAGAGGCGGCTTTTTTTAAGCCAGGAAATCGATCGCTAGCCCGATTCTTTTTCTCATAATCCACTTCAGGTTAAGTTATTGTGGCTCCATAGACTCAACCCTCTTGCCAGTCAGCTGGCTCAGAAGAGAGCACGCCATCCCTGTATTTCGAGTTGTGCGTCCACTTTAGCCTATAAGGCATTTTATGAGATGGCTGGCTTCTCGGTTCGAACCTAGACCATAACGTGTCCGACTGAGAACACGCACATCTATGTTGACATCCACTTCCTTAAATGTATTCATCTGCTGCTGTTGCTAGGATTTCAAGCATATACTCTTTAAACCAATTCATTTGATCCTACAGGAATGGACAATGATATTGGGAATGGCATTATTAACTAGTCGAAGAACCCCAGTTCGAAACACTGCTGTATTAAGTAACCCTCACAGTTGTTCCCCGGTTATTCAAATTGGTATTGGCCTTTTGCATTGTACACTGCGTTATTTCGACGCGTTTAGCTTGCCTATATTTTACTTATGTTGGATGATAATGGCGAGCTTCTTAGATAATGTATCGATAGCTAATTTCTCGAATCTTTGTTTCAGGTTTCATCGCCAGGTATGTATGATACGAACGGTGGTGGAACGGGTGGTGTTAAACAAGAGATTCAGATACCTCAGCTGAGCTCTTCCACCTCTTCACCAGATTCTTCGCCTTCTCCCCTGCAAACGACGACGACAACCACGAGTTTATCCGGCCTCACCAATACTACCGTACGTATTAACGACACCTTTGTATTTCCTCCAGTTTCTAACGTAGACAAGTCATTACTAACTCAAAATTGTAAGCACCCCGTATAACGGCGAAATTATATAAACTCGCCTGTTAAATTGTATAGAAAAGTATTTGTTTCACAAAAGCGATGACATACTCCCGATAACCGACTGTAAAATATCTAAAGGGGTATATTCAAACAACTAAGAAAAGCAATTTGCAGCCAAAAGAGTCAATTATGTAGAGAATCAACTTGCCTGGAATATATACGAAAAACATAGAAAGGCTACATGATGATACTCAAGACAGTAGACTGAATTTTAGAATATTCAATCATAAAAAGACAGACATACCTTCATCTATATACTGCTGCATCTATATGGTGACTGAGCCTTCTTCTGATATCTACAATTAATCCAAAACCTCCTTCTGCTTATATATATATATATATATATATATATATATATATGCATTTCGGATTAATAACCCTATCCTAATCGTAAAAGAGGTGACTTTCGGTAAAGTTCTAAGTAATACAGTGAAGTTCAATCAATCACCCCCAATCAATCAACCCACCTATTCTAGACGACGGATTCGAGTATCTCCTCGCTGCTTGACATCTCACTCCGCCATCCATTCACCACAAAGGTAACATTTTATTGGCTACTGTGCTCCCTGTAGTATCATAAGAAACCTTCGCTCTCTCCTCCGTCCAACATAAGTGACAAAATGACGATACTAATTCGCCAGTGTGTTTTAGGTAACTCCTCTAAACCCGCAGGGACACTTCGAGACGCCGAAAACATCAGCGCCTAGTAACAATAATAACAACAACGTGAGCTGGGTCCCGCAGGTTGCAGGCACGGGTGGTGGATCAGGGGGCGGAGGCGGTGCGAAACAAAACCTCGTTCCGTTCCAGAATTTCGAAAGTGGCTTATCTTCATCCCAATCGCCTCTGCCACTGGTGCTAACCTCACAAGCGCCGTCACCTCAATCGAAAATACCGCACCTCGTTCGAGAGCTCCAAAAGAATATGACAGACGACAAGGAGTGGCAGTCCCAACTGTTCCAGCTACTACAATCGCAAACATACAACCAATGCGAAGTAGACCTCTTCGAGCTCATGTGCAAGGTTATCGATCAGGCACTGTTCGCTCAGGTCGATTGGGCACGCTCGACAATCTTCTTTAAGGAACTCAGGGTAAGCTCCAGGCTTTTGCCTCTCGGCGAAGAAATGTCAATTTAGGGAATGATACTTTCATAGTATCTTGATAAACGTTATATCGTACATATTTCTATGGGGATGTCGGGTTGCTATTAGTTGAATCGTGTATCATTCAAGATGTATCGTCGCAGAAATCCGTTGCTAGAAATTCGAAACACTCTCTGGATCCAGCTTTTAGAGCAAGAGATTATTCAACTTGATAAGTTAGCGAGATGGCGAAAAATATACATTTGTTATAATATTGATTTTTATTGAAAACTGCTGTATCTTTTGTATCAAGACAGCGTTTAATAATTAAGAAGGACTGCGTTTTCTATGAAGTGTGTTCAGGTAGTCGAGGGCAATTGATAGTGCGATGACAGGAAAAGCTGTTGTTGCTATTGCCACGACCATATCTGACGCTGTTGCCTAATTGCTGAACCTGTTGGTTGGTTGGTCTATGCTGACTTGTGGCGTCCATTTTAAGCCACTAGACACCGTCGCGTGTTTGTCGCTAAATCGGATGACTCTTCAGTGGTTAAATGGATTCTCGTGGTCGCACTAGAGCTGCTGCTAGAGCTGCCAACACTCACTGCTACTTTCTACCTATCGACTGCTCGACTCACATGGCAGACCAGAATGCCACGAGGGCATCCGTGGGGATTCCAGAAATTCACCACCGGAGATGCCACAGTTATCACATCCCTGCTTCGCACTATTCACCGTGTACAAGTTCGCTTACTGCACACAGCAGAGCATCATACAACAGCTAGCGGGTCGTTGTGTTAGCGTCTATTGCTCGTGCCTGTAATGCAGAGTATATGCGGCCTGTTTGTATTCGTTGTTGAAGCCGCTCAGACAGATAGCCAGCTCCGGCCTGGCTGGCTAGCTGGCAATCTCCCTCCTGGCTGCTGACTCTGAAACTGTCTTAGCAACGGTGGTACCGATGACAACAGGCGACGTATCGCAGAGGCAACGGTTCTTCTCTGTTCTCTCTAATCTGACGAAACGATCGCTGCTTCTCTAAGAGGCGCCATTTTTTCTGACTCAAGAAATGCCCTCGGCAGGAGGACAGAAATTGCATGCTACTTTCCAATCTACGATTTTCATATCGAACTCAGGGGCGCGTATTTTATTGATAAAAACTTCCCATTTTGTCAATTTGAAACGTCACGCCTTTTCGTGCCGTTTCTTGTAGCCGCGTAAGCCTGTTTTGCTTGTTGCACTTCATACTGGCAAAGGTGGCGCTGTTGCGCATGGCATTGTTGTAAGGCTGTCGGCAGTTTGCCTCTCTAGTTTAGAATGAGTCCTTGTGCCGTAGTAAATGTACCGACAACAGCTCTTGTGGCATGCCTGTCTGTTACATGGTTATTGTTGTTATTGCTGCTGTTAAGCCTATCTTGGCAACACATCCTGCACCAACCGCAAGGTGGCGCTTTTCGCTGTCGTTCTGCTTATAGCGTGTGTAGAATTGCTGGTTGGCAATAATATCGCATGCGTGTATGTGTGTTTTTGTCTGTGTGTGTCTAATGACGTGGCGTAATGGGCAATACCTGGCTAGCGGAGCTGCCTTGACACAGTTATGAGCACATATGAACGGGGCTCCCGCCACAATTCGGTTTTAAAGACGAACCCTCTGTTGCTTGTTGCGTCGAGATGACTGGCAAGCCGCATTAGCCAATGCAACGCTGCCGACCCTATTACTACAGTGAAGTCCTGAGGGCTATACGGGCAGGCGTTGCCACGTCGACGACGACGACGACGACGACGATAATGATGATGATGATGATGATGACAAAGATGCTAAAGACGACAGCAACGCTACGAAAACCAAAGCCACCGAAGAAGAACAGGGGCGACTGGAACAGCTGAAGCGAACGTTGAAACGACGACGGTGGCGGTGGAGGCGGCAGAAGTAGCGCCGGCCCGTCTATGGATGAATTTATTTCTTACTGACTGACTGACTGGATGGTGCTAGATTATGGTGGTCCGTCGGCTGTATGGGGTCACTCTAGCTAACAACCCTCGCAACGCATGCCACGATTGACGAAGCTGTTACCACGGTAGCTGCCACAATGCTGAGTTTCTCCCCATACTACTCTTTCTGCGTTGCTGTTGATTCTTCGGACTACAACAAACGCACAGAGCGATCACAAAGGAGGGCCAAGAATGCTGTTGCGAGCAAGGGGATGGCGATCAGAGGGCGCACGCAGACAAGATGCGCAGACAGGTAACGGTAGCAGTTGATGATGACGACGGTTGATGGTCTGGCAGCAGCTGTTGCTGGGGCTGCTTCTGCTACTGCCACCGTCGACGTAGAGAAATGACAACAATGACTGAAATTTGTCAGGCCCTGCGCGATGTCAGTGCCTTATGTGGTGACACAGGGTCCATTTTAGCTTTCTTTGCTTCTGATCTGATGGAACCGAGTAGATTTAAAGCCTGAGCGGCAGTGAATATCGTTAAGTGGGGGAGGGTCTTACATAAACCACTCAGCCAGGTCAGGGGCGATGGAGTTTTTCGCACTAATGATGTTCTGTCATGCTTTATAATAAGCGCCAGTAGAGAACGCATAATACGCGGCTAGCGGGCAAATACGTTATTTCTATAACGTTCACAACGACGCTAACTAGTTCTTCAATGGCAGAAGTTAGTGATCCGTATGGAAGTCTTTTTGAACAAGTCCACTGACTTCAGATTCCAGGGTTTTCAAGTGATTGCCCTTCAAAACAGCGTTATTCTTTGCTGGGGGATTTTAGAAAAATGGGGATGCATACTGACAATCGTTTGCACACACAAATTCGCTACTGATGATATGCTGACTTAAGGTTAGGTCTATAAATATAAGTTCGTGTAGGTCCTATGATACCACATGAATCCGTGATATTCCTGTCGAGAGTTACACGTTGTTTTATTTTATTGACACATTTTGAAATGCCTTAATCTCTATAACGAATAATTAAATCCCTATGAACTTAGACAGGAGCATGCGGGCGCTAAGCAAAGTTGTTATACGATTTCATAGTTCCCACGGCGCTCGAGGCAAAAATGCGCAACATCATCGTCAGCATGGCGGCTGTTTAGGAGCGCAGGCAAAGGCGAAAAACATACAGTGTGCCGCTTTTTCCCTGCTGGAGAGATATCCCACAATGAGTTTTACCACATGGATAGGCCCCTTTGCGAAAAGGACTCTACTTTTACTGCTCTGGTTGTGGGAGTTGGTCGCTTGCCTCTATAGCACCTTTTCAATAGGCATACGACCTCGGGCCGTAGGGCCTCCTTGAGATTTATTCCTCCAGCTGAAACGGGACAGTGAATGCAGACAATTCCGTTGGCACGAAGTTAGTTTTCTGTTTGCAATTGTTGGGTGCTCTCAGAAGTAACTATGTTGCCCACTGATGCTTTGATAGTTTACTGGAAGGTTTTGTGTGCCGCAGAATGTCAGGTAATGCTAGGCCACCCATATTGTATTTGCAATACGTAGCGAATATTTCTTGGCAGTCCCTGGAATACCTTAGTAAAGCATAGCCAAATGCGCCAGCTCTATGCAACGGAGCTATTTTGGCTTTACGATTACAGAAATGTACTAAACGAAACGCAAATACCTTTTTTAAACATAGAAATAGGTATAACTTCTACTATACGCGTAGCTCTTTGGCTTTTCGTCAGACGATTCATTGAAACCCGCAAATGTATAGCATTACAAAGTAAACTATGCCTAAAAGCCTCTATTATGCAATCAACGAGAGTCAAACAAATTCCATGAGGGCCTAACTCGACGACGAAAATTACTGTTTAAAAAACCATTTATGTAGATAAAGTAACAACATTAGAGTAAGTACGTTAGTGAGGCAACACTAAACGATCTTGAAAATATATACTTATATATATGTATATATAAGAATAAGTCACGCAGGACGTGCATTTACAGAATAAAAATATATTAATGCTACATCACTGAAGCTGTCGAGATAACAAATCACTTCAGATCGTATACTAAGTTGCGTACAATTTAAGGCTCGACCTAATCAGCTTTGCGTTAGCGCTACTCGACTATATAGATACATGTATCTAATATATGATATTCTTTAACATATATATTAGTGGTGGCAACTTGTAATCAACGAGTGTTCATCATCAGAATTATGTTACGGTTGATTAATATTTGTTGTGAAATCGGGAAGGTAGCCTTGTATCGAAACAATGGATTAAACCTGGCGAACTTCGCTCAGTGTGCGGCATGTCCTTGCTATAGTTACGTAGAAAAAAATCCGCTTGACCTAATGAACATCGTAGCGGCAATGCAACACGATTCTACACAAAACTTTCAGGCTTCTGTTTGTACGATGCCATCTTAACATAGGATCATTGTTTTGAACGAAAGGCCTTATGAAGTTTCGCAAGAGATATGGCTTTTTGATGGTTCTTGCTGATCTTAAGGGGTCTAAGGTTTGTTTGGTTTATCACTTTTGGCCGTTTGTGCTTTTCGGAATTGAGTTAAAGAGAAGAAACATGCAGGGTGTATTTGTTTCGTCCTTGTCTCTTCAATCTTCATTTGCTCTTAACACTACCTACTATCGCTGCCGACCCCTAGGTAGGGCCTAAGGGATAACGGTAATTTCTATCCTTCTGGGTCGTCATGTTCACAGGCGTGACCTTTTAGGGCGTAAGTTAGCATCGTAAATAAACAATAAAGTTTGCGGAGAAACAGGTTAATGCTTGACATCGTCTTGTCTGCGATTGTGGCCGTGTTAAGACATGGAGGAACAAAGTGCAAGAAACGACTTGCGAAGCATGAACAGATCAAACATGCGATTTCAACAAATGATGTTTTCTACTGTCGCTATTGGTGATGATAGTGATCACAATTACGCTGCTGCTGCTGACAATGATTATGCGCGGAAGCTTATTAACAGCATCGTCAGCGGTTTATGGGACAAAAAAATAAGGTTCGTTAGTCTGCGTTGATGCTTTCTCCTGGTCGCGACTATTAATGCTGCTATATATCTGTTATTTCTGTAAGAGTTCAATTGGAGCGCCAAAAGCAGACGAGATGGCCGTGTGCTAGATAGCTGCTAACAGCTATTAACGGTAAACGGCGACGCACGACATCGATTCTACTGATTGTGGTGGGGATTGTAGTGATAACGATGGCGCTTCGTTTGTATTTCTCCATTGCGTACATACACAGATTTTTGTTTGCTAGACGCCGTGTGTTTAGAACCGATCTAGCTAACGTTTAATTGTAATATGGTATAGGTATTTTGCATTGTGTCTGCAATTGATTTGCTCGTAAAAAGTACAGTTTACATTTCTGAACACCCACGACCGGCGCTTACTCAAATAAATGTATCATTTACGGTGAAACGCTCTTCATTCAGACGCATTTGTTCCGCAAAATCCTATGACTTCATGCTTCAGCTAGCTGTTAGACGGATTAATACTTTCTCTGCTAGTGCAACACGTAAGCACCGGACTGGAGTTTAAGTTCAGGTCGTCGGATCAGAGAACTTGTAACGCGCCAACACATTGGGTTGAGGTTCTGCTTTATTAACGATACTGAGAATAAGGCGAAAACATCTTTTTTTCCGTATGTCGTTATGCTACGTCAACGCATCTACGACGAACGCCCGGGTTCTGAGCATAAGCTCAAACCGGCAACCCAACGGACTACAAGTTATTCCAGTAGATTTGATTAATTATCGTTACCACGAGGACCTGAGCGTACCGAATGAGTCATAATACACGTATATATCGAACGTATAGAAAACGATATATATAATCGACAATTTCTTTCTTACTTTATTTATAATAGAATGGTTCTCCATACTTCCGTGGTACGAATAACTACGACGATTTAACTATAATTGGACCCGTTTACCTATTCTGTTTGTATTACAGGTGGATGATCAAATGAAGCTATTGCAACAGTCCTGGTCGGATATGTTAATCCTTGATCATCTGCATCAGCGCATGCACCATTCGTTACCTGACGAAGCTGTACTACCTAATGGACAGAAGTTCGACCTTGTCTCATTATGTCTCCTCGGAGTTCCAGCTATGGCAGACCAGTTGAACACTGTAACCCATAAGTTGCTTGACCTACGATTTGATCAGATCGATTTCGCCTGTCTTAAATTCCTCATGCTACTTAATCCAGGTTAGTTGGGTTTGTTTCTTATTGTTAGCGATATAATTATGCAGACTTACCGTCTTCCTGTGCCCTTTCTAGTGAGACCTATAATCGGTAAACAAAAGCTGAATTCATTTTACCGGTAAGATAGGTCAGACGACACACACACATGCCATGCAGCTTTCGATATTGGACTTAAACCCATTGGCCCTTTGTTTGAACCCAGCAAGGTTCATGTAAATTAGTACACTTATTTGCTGCATTTTAATACCGCCGATACCTGCCCTTCGTCAATTAGTTACTGCATTTATTCAAAGTTAATTTCGAAGAAGATAGATAGCCGAAGAACCAACGTGTGTAAATCAAGCGTACTGATCAAAATTTTCCGAGAGCTAATAAACCGTAATGACAGAAGCGACTAACAAGAGTAGATCCCTCTTCAGCTGAGGTGCGCAGCCTATCGAACACACGGTTGGTTACGGAAGCCCAAGAACAGACGAAGCAAGTGCTTCTCGACTACTGCACGAGCAATTATCCCAGCGTCACTGTGAGTATATGCAGTCTATCTGTTTTTTTCTCTATAAACATATTTCATACATGTCATACTAGCTATTTATATAACACTATTCAATGTGCACCAGTATATATAATACGCTAATACGGAATTTGATTTCGAAGTAAATTTGAGTAGCAAAAACCCCATTCAATAGCGTGTACGATTTGTTTTTTTTTGCACAATAAATTGTGCAAAAACTAAACGTGCTAACGTACTTTGTTATCGTTGTAATTATTATTATGAAAATTCGAGTAAACCAAATGATTCGATCATGTTATTATCTAATTTTTGAGAACTGCATAGTAATTAACTATTTTTCTAAACAACAACGTCTGGTTTGGCTTGAACAGGATAAATTTGGTCAACTGATGGCGATCCTTCCCGAAATCAAGAGCATGTCAATGCGGGGTGAGGAGTTCCTATTCTTTAAGCACGTGAATGGAAATGCGCCGACCCAGACGTTGCTCATGGAGATGCTACATGCGAAACGGAAAGCCTAAGATAAGCCAGTGGGTTAATCCGTCCCCAAGTTCCCCTCACCTGCTATTATACTAGACGCCTTCCTTGGACGGGAAACCGTTTGAGGGACACGCAGACAGGCCGTCCTACTGCATCTCACGAAGTCTGGCGACCACACACCTGGAACCACGACAAGAACATCTCGATCATAATCGATGATGACTCTGATCCTGCCCCTTCATCCCTCAGTCTATTTGATAGGACAACTGTAGATAAACAACAGCTGGAATAGTGACAACAACACGGAGCCTTTGAGGTCGTTCCATAGTACGCAGTCGTTCCGAAAGAATTAAGAAGTATAGGATGAGAAGGCGGATATATTAAGATGAAGAAACAAGTTGTTCCCGAGTGATTTTTTTGTAGCTCGAATCTGTAGTAGTCGTCGCCGCCGTCGTCGTCGTCGTCGTCGTCGTCGTCGTCGTCGTCGTCGTCGCCGCCGCCGT
>NW_019213305.1:104658-129817 GCF_002532875.2 Varroa jacobsoni | reverse complement strand
ACATATGTTCAAAACCGGTATGTGCGAGATATCGCTTGCCTCATTAGAAATTAGCAGGAATAAATTATTTATGCATAGTGCGTTGTATTTATATGTCGCTTACGTGCGGGAATCAAAGGCCAACCTCAAGTCTCTTTCAGTCAAGAACTTGGCCTTCCAAACCGCCACACCGCGTCTGTTTCGACATCCACAACTTAATACACGTACCGAAAACACGACAACTATTATCATCACTTTCACGATTTGACAGGCAGAAAAATATATGCAGATACTTACCTAATTGTAACTATTATTGTGACGTAAGGTAAGTGTCAGTTGTCTCGGATGCTGTGAGTCTCTTTTTACAGATAATGGGGCTTTACGAGCGCCCGATTGCTTCAACATGATGTGTCCAGATCGCTGGCCAAAGGAACGCCTCGAACAGGGCCTTTCTCGGTTTGTTTTAGCAATAACGATACAGATAAACTGGGTCCAGTTGAATAGATAAAGGTCTAGCAAGAATTTCTTTGACAAAGGACAGCACTCAGCATGTATACACATATATACAAATAATCGAGCAGGTGTGATTTTTTTGCTAAATGCGTTAAAATGTAATTTTCCTTATTCAGAAAACGAAGGCGAAGGCGAACTGATATTGTATCCTCGAACAGTGGAACTCCTTCGTTGTTTCTAAGAATGAATTGGAATATCAGTTCTTCACAAATAGAATTTGTATGTTAAGGAAAGACACGAGTTCATTATGATTAGCTAGACAGTTCCCAGGTTGAAATAAGTTTAGTTGACAAGCAACTTGAAGTTGTCCTGACTGAACGTTCGCTACTTGGAATACTGTACCGTAAGTTTCGAATTGTGCAGTCTATACTGAAATTGGGCACCGCATCAAATATTTTGCCTTGGGAAGTATGTGCCCCTCACATTGTGTCAGAGAGCATATAATTGGAAAGCTATTGAAAATGTTTGATACAATGTAGAAATGGTTGCATGCATATTATGCGCTTTTATTGTGCTTGTCTGTGGTATAGCAGACCTGACACTAGCCACGTGACTAGTGGGGTTCAGGTTTTTTTGCGTGACGTAGACTAAGACCTTCACAGCCTATGGTTGAGGGCAACCTTCTGTTACGCTTTTCCATCTTTCACTTAATGCCGGCCATTGTTTTTCCTTCTTTTTTTCCCTTGCTCAATAATTCCAGCCCTGTTTCCTATGCATAGTAGAGTTAATTCGTGAGAAAAGTGTAGAAGGAAGTGATCTTCTTTCGAAATAATCGATTCTAACTATGTACTACGGTTACAGTGGGGGGGATGGTGGACGGAAACGGAAATTTAATTCTATAGGATCGGCGCGCAGTTCCCGAACGGCACTGCAAGATCGCCAGTAACGGCAAATTACAATATCCTCAGGTCAATGATCACTGTAGCTCGGTTAGGTTTCTACTCTATCACTTGCGTTTGTTGCTGCTTCGGTTGCTGCTCCTGGATCTGAGCTAGTTCTAACTCTTCATTGAAACTGATGACAATACAAACCGCCTGTAGCAGCGGCACTGGAATTGCAATTCTAAGAACACAACTACAGCTCGAGCTCTCACGTTCAATGCTACTGCCATTAAGCATTGATTAAGAGAGCTCGCGTCTACGTGCGGGGTCGAACCTAGACACCGTCTCAGGTGCCTTTAAATTCAGTAGCCAAAAGTATGATTTCCATTGTTGTAGAATTATGGCCACGAAATACTACTATTCATACTGTTACTTAAACTTTTTCTGATGCTCTGTCTTGCGACAGAAGAAAAATGTAAGAAAGCACTGGAAGAAATCGAGTGAGATAAACCCTATGGAGTTGACAAACGGTTGTTTTGTATGCCGGTCGGTACATCTACCCAAAGCGGTTAGAACAGACAGAATTTCCAACAGTAATACGCAGAGCTGCCGGCAAATAGCAGCGACAGCGGATAGCTAAACAATAACCACCAGCGTTATGCGGTTTTCGTCTGTTGCTATAGCTGTCGCTGTTGTTATGCGTCGCCTCGTGCGTCTGTTTCTCGTCCTTTAGCTTGCTCATCGTTCCCTTAGCTCTGCCTGTTCAACCGCCTTCACTTTGGCGTCGTCGTTATCGACGCGCTGCGCGTATTTTACCGCGTGAGGCAGAAGTTAAAGTCGGAGCTGGCAAGTGCCTACACGAAGAGACCAGTGGATTGACCGAGGAACCGATCGCGGCTTATGTGGCAGCTCCCGCGGGTGATTGCTTACTCTGATAGCATTTTGATCGCGTCGTCTCTGGGGCTACGGTGGAGGTCAGCGGCGTCTCGACCGCAACTCTCGAGCTCCGTTGCGGTAGCTTGCTGGTCGCTCCTTGCTGCACCGTTAGCGGCTGAAGACAGCCTGAACTACGCCACTCTACCAGCAACGGTAGAAAAAGCTGTACCTGCAATGGCAGCGGTAGGGAAGAAGAGCCAGAGAAAATGGTAACGGCCGCGTTTACGACGACGCTAACGACGAGAAAGAAGATGCATGATAAGAACGAGATGACCAAGTAGAAGAAATAGCCGCAGCAGCAGAAAAAAACCAAGACGACGAAGAACAACGGCTTTGGCTGGCAACGGTAGCGGCAGCAGCTCGCAATTTCAACAGGCAGCTACGGCTGACCGACCGACCGACCGACCGATTATCGGCCGCTCGGTCGGTTGCCAGCCAGGCAGACGCCGCCGTCAGCAGCAGTGCAAGTGCGTTCGCCCACAGCAGTGCGTTTCCACAAGAGCTACCACTACAGAAATCCGCGAAATCAGCATCGTTGTTGTTGTGACTGTCGCTATTTGAAGATGGCACATACGTAGATGGCCATTCCTGCTCATCAAGATAGACGCTGTAGCCGGCTCCATCACTGCTTTTCTACCGCCATTTCTACCACTCCTCGCGATGGCTAGGACAACGACAGGAGAAACGAACTAACAGGCGGCTAGCAACAGCAACAACAAGCTGGACAAACTTCGTCGCCCAGCCGACAACCCGACACCGTCGTCAACATTATCGGCAGCCGCAGCAACAACGACCACATTTTCTCACCTAGTCCAGCAACAACAACAAAATTATAACGACGACGATAACAACAACAACAACAATGGCGGTCACAGCGATGAAGATAGACAACACTGAGTCGGCGAACTCGGGTTTGGCCACCATGATCAGTGCTACCTGATGCCCACTCGTTTCTACTTGAGTTTAGTGCTTTTATTTCGTTGTGTTTTTCCTTGGTGCTTTTCGTCGTTCTCATCATCAAGGTTCTCCGCTAGCGGCACCGCAATCGCCATCTTCTTTGGAAATTCAGCGATGAGTGAATCAGCAGGCGAGTCCAACACACAGAGTAAGCTTCCAATAGCTCTCTGTCCTTTGTCTTTGTCCCTGGCCGTCGCTGTGCGCCTTTCTTCCACTGACTGTTTCTTCTACTGCAATAATAACGACGGTAACAACAATCGCAGCACCAGTAGATCGAGTAATCGGGCACTTTTGTGCGTGTGGTCCAAACCAGCTTCATCGTAGAAGTGAGTTGGTAGCAGGCAGGCGGCAACCGGTCGGTCCAGCCAGAGAGTTAAAAAGCCGTCCAACAAAGAACATTAGAGCCATATCAATCCGACACAACTGACACCAAACTCGCTTTTTCTGTTGCTCTAATGCTTTCATGCGCTCTCTCGCTTTCTAACTGTTTCTGCTTCTTTTTCTCTTTATGTCTGGCCGTTTGTCTTTGGTGGGCTCTTTTCTTATCATAGATTTCCCACCCAGTCTGACTGCAGCACCAAAAGCAACAACGGTACCGTCTCTGGGTCTTGGTCCCCTTTCGTTTCTCTTGGGCCATCTCCTTCGGCTTCCCGTCGTCTACAGTCGTTTCGACGGCCGACGATGGTAGACAACACGAACGGCAAAAATGAAGGTAGGCTGCCGAAACTACAGACCGCTGTTGCAGACGCTTAGAGACAGGACACTAGCAGCCGTCGATCTGTCTAACTGGCCAAGCAAGCACGCATCAATAAGAGGCAGCTAAACCTTCTACGTTCGTCTACCGCGACAGTAGCTTGGGCATTGTTACCTTCTTTTTTCCTCACGATACGACGCTGGGGCAATTGAGTAACTTCAACAACCGGCAATAGCTGCCGTTGTTGCAGCAGCCATTGACGAAGCTCCCTTCTGCTACCGCTGGGGCGGCAATGACGGTCAGTGTTCGCTGAGCTCCGCTTGTTGCTCGCTCGGTCGCTCATCCGTCGATGTGAGCTGATTGCCTGGCAGCCGCCCGCGACAGGATCTTCGGTAGAAGTAGATTGTTCGTTCCGACACTTAGTCTGCAGGGGTCTTCGTCGATGGATAGACCAGAACAGAATAGTATCGGCACCGGTTGCCGCAGCAGCGCGTTATAAAAATGACAACGACGACATGCGCCAAGAATGAGCCATCGCTCGGTCAAAAATGGGGGCATGGGGCCAGAGGAATCAAACAAGGTGGATAACACTCACGCGCACAGGCACCAACGCGAGCCACGTGAATGGTCAGCGTCGATCACCGTTCGTTTTCTACTGTCCACGGATGACCAGGTCTAAGTAGGCGAAGTCACCGAAGTATACGATATACCACGCTGTCTGATTTCACCTCGCTCGCTGAAATCCCCATACAAGAATCTGCTCGTTGGTGCACGAGCGTAGAAGGATCACTAACGCTCCCGCGAACAGCAGTTTAAGTAAGAATGAATTTTCAGCTTGCTACAGTTCTTCTGCTTTTGATGTCTGCTAATGGTTAACTGGTAAGTTTTCAAGATCGAGTGTGCGTATATGGGGCACATCGGCTTCATTTTCAGTGGCGTAAGACGAGGATAGAGGACGGGCAGTCAAAGCGATAGCCTGCAGTGAGAAATGGCGGGGGCATATTCCTTAAACTGTGTGCCCCTTTACATAGAAGTTTGGGATGATGATTGTATGTACTGGCAAATATTAGGGGACTATCTGATGCTTGAGAACAATGGAATACTTCATATAGGTGACCGCATCTTCGTGAGTTCATGTGTTGCTTTCGCGTATGAGTTGAATGTCGACTCTGCCACACGTGATGGTATCACACGTGATGGTGGCACATGCGATGCTACGACTATTTGGGTAGGTGTGTATATGTGCCGTAAGGCTAAAAGCGAGAGAAAAGAATTAAATAGCTATAATAATCGTTTATGGAAGCTGAGACATCACATAAGCACAACATTGTGTGTGGGTGTGTATATACGTAGAAATGGGACTCTGCCGTTCGTGGACTGAAATAATGAAATAGGAGTGACTGACCGATGAACGAACCATTCGTTTCTACGTAAGACGGACCTAGATACGAAAAATCACTGCGCTTCTGAGGGAAGCTGACCTGTGATATGGGAAAGGTCTACGTCTTCTGCGGAAAAAAGTTTTTTGGTTACAGGCACATGCTCGAGATCTGACAGGATCACTCGGCATATTTCGTCTCGGATTCATTCAGTGCCTGTGTAGGATGGCAAATACAATTGCGCTCTTTACTGCCTCTACATTTCTGAAAACAGATTGTTTATATTGTCATCAGGTATTCGGTATCACGTATATATGCAGCGTACGCCTGTGAAGTCTACGGACCGTTGTTCTTGCGAGAGGCATGCCTGAAGTTTGTCATACCGCAAGCTGCTAGTTTAAAACGATTCTTTAGGCATACTATGTAACGTTCATTAAATATTTCGCCAATTTTTCCGACGATGCTCATTTCTAACATCGGGTACTCTACGAAAAAAGGGTGTATTAGAATTATTTAATTAGCTGGGTGTTTTTAGTATGCCAATATAGCTCACCTTGCAATGATGCAAGAAAGCTTTCTTATGCACATCTGAAGTGTACATAGTTGTTATGTGGTTTAGGCCAGCAGCTGAAAAGCTCAGGCAGTCGAAGTAATGGACCGCTGAAAACAGACCGAACGCAGCAGGATCGCATAATTAACCTTTGTATATAATTAAACCGAGCTTAAAATTATAATTAAAACTGCTATGGGTCTAGTGAAGACGAATATTGTATCAGTAACAGTTCTAAGGTATATTCCATATTTTTAACAGAAGTCCCTTATCGTTGCTCAGTGTAATAAAATGTCTCTATATTAGGTAGCGGAATCTAGACGAAGGTTTGTCTAGACAAGGACAAATCTATTTTTTAAGACGATTACGTTCATACCATCAGCAGTGTTTCTCAATACGAAACGTTACTGCTAAGAGTATGCATAATACTCCATAGTTGCATAGACAAACACAATCTTAAATAAAAAAAAAACGGTCAAATAATGCGAGGGCACGTTAAGAGGAATGCTACGCATGTCGAGCTACAATGACGACTCTCTGGACCTGGAACAACTGCACGCTGAGCTATTCATACGGCTAGACAGAGAGATTTTTACCATTAATACGGTTTTTTACGATGAGATACTGCTCCACGTTGCAGCTAGTAGAAAATTACGATATTATAATAAGAACCATTCAAAATGAAACCTAGCAGAAACTAGGCAAAGCGCTATTACGTAAGAGGTTCTGCATGATGCGGAAAAAGACATGCAAAGATCGAGCCTGTACGAAAAAATAGGCAGCTCATTGGTTTGTGGCTTCACTATACAGCACGAGCTACGTGCCGTTAATACAACATAAACAGATCAGCACGTAGATAGTAAATATGTTTTTAATCAGGCAAATCTAATGGCATAGTGAAAACTATAGATACATGAATGTTTCTACCTAAATGATATAGTAAGGCTTGGACGGTCAAATCTCTGATCAGAATGCCAGCCGTCGCTGCTTCCCGCCCCGCTAGCAGCCCGTACTACGCAACGAATAAAAAAGGTTTTTTTGTTATCATTTTGTGCATATTGATCAATACACAGATTCGAACGATTGATATTGGACGAGCACATCGTTCCCAATAAATGTCCTGTTCAATACTCTTCGTCTTCAGATATGTTATGATAAAGCCTTCAAATCAAATGAGGTGCATTCGTTATCGAAGGTCGCTAATGATGTTGTTGTCGTCATTATGCTATGGCCGTCGCGAGTACGTTGTGGTTATGCTGTTGAAGCGTTCTGATTGTTGTGGCTTGCTGGCTCAATGTCTAATCCTGATTCCTATGGTCTTGTGCATGCTTCCTGTGCTTCGATTCGGCCGCATTTACAGCTTACGTCAACACCTACATAACTACTGTCACCGTGACCGTCGCCACGCCGCTGCTGGGGTCGTCGTCGCCGTGGCGCTGTCGACGTCGCTCTCGCCTTGCAGACAACAGTGTTGCTATTGTTGTCGTCGGCTGATATGCGGTCGCTGTGCTGTTGCCGTGTCGACGCGAAGTCTAGGCAGGCTGTAGTCAGCAAGACGTTCCTGGAGAGACGATGTTGCCGATGCTGGCGGTGTCTTCATTATCTTCCTTTTCTCGCAGGCGACGAAGCGTCCGACCGTATCACCACTAGCAGCAGCATTAGCATCGTCTTCGTCGATGCCATCATCAACAGCATCGTTCCTTTCGGGCGGATGTGATCGATCCCGTTGAGCAAAACGATCATCGCCAGCTAGCGAAGGCAGTCGCCGGCACCACTGCCACTACAGCTTATTGCTGGCACTACCGCAAGCGTTGCTGTTGGTTGTCGATTATCTAACGACGACATCGAAGATCTGCTGCTTCGGTCCGGTCGACGCCGGTTCGCTCCGCTGTTCCATCGACATCAACGCAGAGCTGCAACAAATCTTCGAATATGGACTCACGCCTGGGCACCCACTAATGCTTGGACGACGACCGATGACGATCTGCCAGTGACGGCATGCTCCTATTAAATTATTGCACTCATAATTTATCATCTTTCCCAAATCCCTATGGCCGCTAATAACAACTGCGACGACGACGACGACGATGATATAACAATAATAGTGGCGGTGTTGTTGGTGCCGCTATAGTAAAAAGCATTGCTGTGTAGGGTCTAGCGCAGCGATGACCGGCTAGATACATGCTTCTGCCGCGTTGTGTTGAGCTATTCGGTGGGCGATCGAATAGCGACCGTTGTTGTAGCAGCGCATCCATTCCTCTAGCGATTTTCCAGTCGCCCAGCCCCGCCAACGCTCGAGTAGAAACAACAACATTAACAATAGCGCTGCCGTCTGCAGCAGCAACAATTACATGAACCCAGATTACGAGTCGCAACAGAAACATCCTGTCCTTACGGGATTGCAGATCTGGAATCAGCATTCGTTGCCTCGAACCGTAGCAATGGCCGCTGAAGCGCTATCACGACAAGCCACGCTATCCGCTATTGCTGCCACAATTATGGCAACAACTTCGAGGACATGCGATCTACAGCGTCGAACTAATGATCACATCGACATATAGGTACTCGGATTCGATAGCCTGCTTCATATTGTATAGGATCATGTGCTGAAGGGGTTCATTGCTCGAGTCGAGTCTGCGTGTGTCCGTGCGTCAATATACAGAAGAGGTGGAAGGAAAGACCAATCGCAGGGCTGGTCCAAAAACGACTTGGGGTTCTATTACGTCGGTTATAACAGGCGATACTATTATTTAAACTTACTCACCATGCAGAGGTATATCTACGAAGGGGTTCAGAGCCCAAAAGCTAACAGCTGATTACCGCATAACGTGTTTCAGTTTAAACCAAATGCAAATAGAAGTGCGTCGCGGTTCCATGGTCAAGTGGTCTGTGATTTAAGAATTATGCTTATTGTAGTTATGTGTCTAAAGACAACGCAGACATCTGGAAAAGGCCTGATCTCGACGTCCTTCCGCATCGCTGATCGATGAGGCCGAGAAACTGCAGTCGAGATATTGTAACATTCAAGCGAACAAAATCAGCGAATTTCCATAGGCTTTTCTATTTTTACAATTGTGAACCCTTTGAATAATCAATTTCCAGTGGAAAATACTAACTAAGTCTAGTTTCTCGTTTTTTACTACTCTAGATAGCGGTTGTTCCCAATAATGTAAACAGAGGCCATTCCAACTGGGCATACATAAAATTGTAGCGCGTTTGCTACTTGCGGCATTTGCGCCTTCAAGCCGCCTTGTACGAGATCTCACAGCAGTGTATGGCGTCGAGTAACATGTACGCGCTGGTATAATCGTTGACCGCCGACACAATAGAGTTGGTACCGCATTTTTAGAATTTCCTACCCGGTCACTCTGCCACCAACGAATCGTCGTGAGCGCTCGAAGTGACATACGCAGGACTGTTGGTTTATATATGCGTACATGTTAATAAATCATTGGCAGAGACGTAAATAAACGAATTAGCCACAGTGTACCAGAGCTGTAAAACATCGCGAGCAATTTTATAGATCAACCGCGTATTCTCCAACAGTATCCATAATGGAAGCACCAGACAAATGTTTCGGGTTTTACGTACAATATTATCACTAGCAATTGTTAGATATTGCTTTAAAGGGCTGGCAACTTACTACCGTTCATGGTTACTACCTCTGCTGCTGCGGACCGGGACGTGGCTTACTCTCGGAATGACCGATATAGGTTCGTTGCTGCGGCGGCGACCGTGATAAGGCGTCGTAATTCACAGCGTTGGAATATAGGGATTCTTAAGGGTAAATTCTCACGTGTGCCGTCCGACGCAACTTCATCTTTTACGCGTCGACATCCAAATACGTGATTCAACTACGTCTTGCGTATGTGCAGCTCCCTATGAACTGTATATGCACTGACCGCCCACACCGCCGGCCGGTTCCTACAGCGGCGATATGACTGGCTTGCGAGTAGAATTCACAGCCTTTTTCATACCTGTGTCTGCTAAGTTTGTACACTAAGTGGCCAAGTTTGGGCTGAGTTCACTTCAAGGTGGCCAGCCAATCTAGGAAGGACAGGCCAAAGCGACAGGCAATGGTCGCGTGCGAAACTCGCTAATAATCAGCCGCCAATTTAGCTGCATGGCGTCCTGCACAGGCCGAGCGACTGACTAGTTGTCGGCGTGCCGCGCCAGCCGTAACGGAATGGGGCAGCCCACCCCAACGGCCGAACGAACAGTCAATCGAATCCCCTACGCGACATCTGACGACGCCATTGTTGTAGGCACTGCTATCTAGGATAAGTTCCATTGTGTGATTCCGTTTTAGAACAGAATAGATATTACAGTGGCAGCTTTTTGACGCGTCTAAGAGAATTATATAGTCAATCTAATAGAAACTGCGACTCTTATCTACTATTTTTTCATCAAACCTACACGTCCGTACCTTGGATGGCAATGTTCGAGACGGACGCCATTAGTGCCTGTGGGTGTGTATAGCGTTCACATCCGCTGAACAGAACGCAATTCGTTCCCTTAAGCCCATCTGAAAGACGCGAAAATATAAAAATAATAGCGACTTTTTCATTTACCCAGGTTGTGCTGGTGCAGAGAGCGATAATATTGGAAATTTTAATTGACAGACTAAAGTTTAGGTCAGTTTGTCACAATATTCATCAAACTCTAATCTATACGAGTTTTCTATTATTTGCACAGATGGCAGCGTCACCGATCGATGAAACACTGTTCACAAAACGACCATATCCGAAACTATACAACACTTCCTACAGCAGATGATAAATAGCTTGACGTAACCAGTGACAGCCCGAATGCCTATCCCCGTGTCCGCTCGCGTTGCTTACCTATTTCACTCTGTTTCTCTGACTCGTTTGATTCAAGCGGATCCCATAACGTTAAATTGATCCTCTGCAAGCAGCCCCGGAAAACAAACCGTATTGTCACTCTCGCTTCGCCCTTCCCGTTTTGACTTGGGGCGACCTTCTTTTTTTTCTCTAAAATTATAATGCGTAACTAAAATCGTAATAAGCAGGTAGCTGGAGCAATACGACGCGATCCAATTTGAGACGTTGCTAAGCAATTTAGGTCGTGTTGGCCACTGTGTCTATCGAGATCCTGTATCTGTCCGTTGTCATTAATGAAACCTGAATCAAGTGGCAAAAAGCGCGTAGCTACTCGTTCAGCGTCCTCACGCCGCTATTATATTTTTCCCAATTGCATCGTCGTATCGGTGATTCGAACTTAATCCAGCCGTAGGTTTTATCTCACAGACCTTTAGCGTCTTATCTAATTACTCTAACCGGATAGTCTTCTAGCTAAATATGTACATTTTATTCAACTCTGCAAGCTATTTTAATTGAATTGATACTGGAATGAGCCAAAAAATCTCAGCGGAGCCGAGAGAGAAACAGTCGTGTGAACCGTGTGAGACTAATACTCTATAATGTATTTTTCCAATTGAGACTACATCAGCATGATGACTATTGAGGTACACCAACTTCGAAAGAAACTAAACGATTTTATTGGGCAGTCAAAGTCGCCAATAGTAAATGAACCAGCAATAGGGCCTGTTGTAAACGAGACATCTTATAGCCGATCTCTGTCTACGTTTTTGTTGTTAGAATTAGAATAACTATATTTAGAAGGACTGAATCTAAACGTCGTGTTGGATTGGCAGCTGAAAAGAGCGGATTATGGATAGATCATTCAGCGTGAACTGTCCCAGATACTTAGGGCCTTGTTGGCCGTATTTCATCGTTAGGATAAAATACGCTTGTTCAGCGAAACACGATTCCCCTCCTCAAGAGATCGTCATAAACCGGTAGGCATTATTTGACCTCATCATCAGAAGAATCGTAAAACTATTCAACTGATTTCCTTAACGTTTCAGATAGCGAATTCTAAAGCATTCACAGTCAATTAACAGTATTCTTCAGGTATACAGTTGATTTTTACCACATCTCTCTTAGTTGGCGTTGTATCCAGAATACGTCACAATTTCCAGCTCTGAAGTTTCTCTGGACACTGCTGCGAAAGCTGTGCGGTGGGCGCTCGGCCACGCACTCATCAAACGTGTGCTCCTTCGGCATTTTTTGTAGACCCCCTCACCATCCGAGTTCTTTGTTTACCAGAAAGAAAAATATTTTCGAGCAGACACCTATATTTGAACGCCTGGCTTATTCGAAGCTGATCTATGATGTCAGGCTCGTCACTGCCTCAGCTATAGCCAGAACAGTCGATATACACCCTCCGCGTTGCCTTACGCAGTACGAAAAACGCACTCATGCCGTGATATCCGTATCGATCTACCTTTAGATAGGTGTTCGCAACAATAGAACTGCAACTACAACTTTATAGCCACACTGCATGTAGTACGAAACGCAAATAGCAAATTGAAATGCAGCAGTAACACAGTAAAAAAAAACACGATAAAAACAGTACAAACAGGAAAAAGGGATTTAGCGTGTTGTTTATTGTTTCTCTTTCTCATTTTCCCTTTCTTGTCGTCAATCACTTTGTCTCCCCCTTGCCCTCGCCAACAACAATTGCCCTTACCCTCTGCTTTTGACCGGGCCCTTTCCTAGACCTCGCTCGCTTTCTGCATTGCCTGGTTCTAAGCCCCTACGTTGCACCCACTAATATCCCCTAACCTCCATTTCTCTTTTGTCAGGATGCCCTACTTCTCTTCCGCTGCTCTAGCCCACACTTGATTCCTTCTCAGCAAGATTGTCGAGGATATCCATGAGGGGGCGCTTTGTTTCCATCTTGCAATGCCCTTTTCCTCCTCCTCCTTTTTGCTACCTCCTCTTCAAATCCTTCTAAGTCGGTCGTCTACCGGCCTTACTGATCCTTTGCCGGTTTTTTTTACCATTAAAGTATAAAAATGATTTAGAATAAACGGATGCAGCTTGCAACTGCTGGTCCTTTAAAAGGAGTTACAGGCCGCAATAGCGACGAAGACGCTGTGGCAGCACGGTGGGATGGTATATGTGTAGGGGTGAGATCGGTTATTAGGGTCAAAGAAACGAAAGTACACAGCAGGAGTAGGAAAAACCCAAACGTATTTCGGAGCGCCAGGCAGTCAAGCGATGCACAAACGTTGCGGCCTGACGCCAGTAACTTGTTTAAGTGCAGGCGGACAGTAGGCGCTAATCCGCAATAGGAATAGAGTGCGAATTACAAGACGCTGCGCAGAGACTGTAACGGAGATGTGTGTCTACTTGCGAGTTGGTGTGTTATGGCACCTAAAAAACAAGGCCAACTAGCAAAATAAGCCAGCGAATAGCTTTAGGAAGCATAGGCTAATTCTGATCTACAATGAATCTGTATCATGTTCGTTCCGAAAAAAGGCCAAAGTTTTTTTTTGCTGCGTTGTTATCTTATTTCGAGCATGTGAATATATTCCGCTGTCTGTCCTGCTGCAGGTCTTTCTTCTGCTAGAGAAGCGCCATTCAGAAGTTGTTTTGTTGGACCGCTTCGAGTTGGCGTATGTGAGCGTATACGTATACGCTCAAATGAACAGCAGCCGCTTATTAGAAAAACGTTCCCTCATTCACGCATTAACGTTCATTCATTGGTCCGTTATATTAACAACGTATACTACATTGTTATTTGGTTAATTCAGCCTATAGCATCGCTGCGTTTTGTTCTAACAACAACAACAACAACAACGATGTCTTTAAAACAAGACATCAGCTGTATCGCAATGGTCAAGTCAGTAACCTCCGTTCGCTGGAGAGAGGTTGAGCGACGACGTATTAAGACGTGATAGTCCGTCAATGGCACGACAGTAAGATCGTAATTCCGCGCCGACTCAACTACCGTTATAGTGTCATTCTATCTGGATTCTAGGTCTATTGCGATTCCGTTGTTTTCGCGTTTGCATAGGGATTACAACCTCGGCAGTTCCGTTGTGTGATGCAGCTTAAGCGCTAAAAGGATGGCCTTAATAGTAGCATATTAACTGTAGGCCGTCACGAGTGAGACCTTAATTAATGATGCTTAAATAGTTCAGGCTAACTTGTAACTAAGTATTTACTATATGTAATAGTGTGTGATAGTAAACAGCGCATGTACTCCGGTCGTGCCCTACTAATCGTAGTGGATCCCATTGGTCTACAGACAAGGACAGTGTAGGCAGCTATAGGGCAATGTGTGTTCGCCTAGAGGGCGACCATTTAGATTGAACGTTTTCATTTAGGATTACTGCAGGGACTTCATTCAAGTGTGCGAGAATTGCTATAGGGATATATAGAAAAGGTATCGATCGTTATGGTGAAAATGTGCAAGTGAAGAAAGCACTAAAACAGTGGCTCCTGATAAAAAGCTAATGCATTACGTACTAGTAGCATAAAAGTATATATAATGTATTCTAGTATAAAAGATTGGTGCCCGTCAGTGGTTCTGCTCGATCGAGAGAGATTTGGAAGTTAGACGATAGCACCAAGATGCAGGTGTAGTTATTCCTATCGTTGTAGTTTCTGTCGCTACTGCTGTCGCGATGACTGCTGCCGTTGTTATCGCCGCTGTTAACGCTATGGTTGCATGTGTCGGCAGCAATTGATATAAAGGGCAGACTATAGAGGGCGGCTTCGAAGCATGTCCCCAACATCTTGAAGCAATATGTTCAGAATCAGACACGGATCTGCCAGTTTTCACATCTAGAGTCTGGCGAATTCTTCACTGATTGACTACATACATACGCATATCTAAAAGAAAGAACAAACACAGCCGTTGCGGAATAACTATTTGACGAACGTGACAAATATGACGGCATAGCATTTGTAAAAACATACTTTGTATTTCTATTCATTTATTTCCCCTTCATCGAGGTTATGTAATGCAAAGAGTGCTTACATAACGCTGCATACGCATGTGGCAGAACCTCGATGTATACATTTTACAACGCGATCAACACAACGGCCCAATAAGCAACGTATACGGTCGCCATGTTGCATTTTTACTTCGTACGTTACCAATGCAAAATGTTCGATCTTTGCCTCAATTCGGAGCTTACACTCGCAGATACTTTTCAGATACGACAAATGGCAACATATGGCATCACCCATCTGGCCCCTACGAACATGTTAAACATATCATGAAGCATAACATTAAATTACGCATCTCTGAGTATAGTAGACACGGACAAAGACGTCGTACCCTTTTCGCCTTATATGTTTTTCTTATAGATTCTCTCCTTTCTCGTCTATTAACCTCGATATTATTATTTTTAAATAAACCACATCACTTGTGACAGTTGCTCCTACATCGCGGACTAAATCAGGACGTAACACGTCAATGAATATTAGTTCACAGAAAAACACTCGTTGCCCCCTTTGAAACAATCTGCCCCATAGCAGCTCAACTGCAGCTGTCTCCTCTCGCATTGATTACGAAAAATTTTTCGAGTTTTTCGCCCGGAACCGCCATTAGCCACTACATCAGATGATCGCTTCTGGCTTCCCCTGCAGCCCGATAAGTATTGTCTTTTCTTGGCACCTAGCATGCAGTTCATAGGCCTTGAACGTTTGGAGGCAGAACGTTATCATTGAACCATTGAAGGGGATTTCCCTCTTCTTTGTGAATCATTTGGTATGAAGCTCGCTACTATTGATATTCTACGTTTTCTTTTGGTGAGAGCAAGATAGCAGATACCCTAATAGACGTCGACATAACGGGTGGAGCTATGTATTATACATCTCAACTTGCCGGATTAAGTTCTTCAGCTACCGATCTGTCTGTTAGTGTTTGAGACAAATACGCTACTCTCCTCGTTGTCACGCCAACTTCCATTCAATGCTAGTGCTGATGCTTCTAATAGTACAACTACGAGGTATAATACATTCGTCCATTTCCACAATAGCCAGACAGCCGGCTCAGCTTTTAGCCCAATCCTGTACCCTAAAGCAGACATTAAATAAAAGAACGCATTCACTGCCTTACCTTTCATGTGAATTGAGCGTAGCGTCCTTCCCCCCCCCCATGTGCCTTTTATGTAGTGACTTCTGTTATGTCAGCGACAAATTAAATTAGTTCGGTCCTGCTGGTAGTGCTACCATTGCATCAACTGCTGCTCGTTCCTTGCCATTGTCGAAATCACCGCCCGACTACATGAACAGTTTGAAGTAGATCTACTAGCACTACGACCTTGTCGCCTTTGGCTGCTTGCGACACTTCATGGCGCTTTTTTCAAGTCTGCCATTGCTCAGAATGAAACATATGTAAGTAAAGCGAAGTAAAGCAGCAGCAGGAGTGCAATTCTTGGATCCCATCATCATTGTTTTAAACCTCTTTCAAAATACGTTAAGTCAGGCGCTGTGTCGTTCTTCCGTGTCTTTTCCTCTTCCGCTTTCTCGCTCGATCTTTGATTTTCAGCCGCTGTGTGAGCTCTGTGTCGCGCTAGGTCTTCTTACTCAAGTGTCTATCAACCGTCACCCACCCTATTCAAGCCCAAACGCTTTTAGCAAACCAGCTAGCTTTTGAGGTCAGTCCAGTGTGTAAATTATGTATATTGCAAATTTATGGAACGCATCTCGCTCACAGAGAGGCGGCGACGGTAACGAGAACTCAGTGCAGTCAGGACCAGGTCAAACGGGGCGAACCAATTACCGCTACTTTTTCTCTTGTCGCGTCCAGTGTTCTATCTGTTGAGACGTCCGAGCGTTCATCGGTCAGAGTCGCTCCATGTCATTCTGATGTTGGCTGTCGCTTTCGAATCGGTAGAGTGTTCGTTACTTAACCCGCTCCCCCTAGTAATGCCTCGACCCCCCCCCTCCCCTCCTTTACCTTGCATTGACGTTGCATCAGTAGTAACCAGTGCATCTTGAAGCGAGGAACAACGGGTCTGGAGTATCGTAGGGAATGGAGGCGAAAGACATGAGGAAACAAGACAGCGCGAAATTTGAGGCAGCAGCCTGTCTTAGATGTCGGGCTTGTTTGTTACGCTTGTTTCAATTGGCTTCTCGATCAGTCACTGAGTCAGTAAGTCTGTCAATATCGTGCCGTCTGAATCTGTGCGCTTCTCTTTTCCCCAACGAAGATAATGGCGTCAGGAGTGAAAGGGGCTCTGTAACGCCTTTCAAGAGTTCTTCTTAGTCTGCACCTCGATGTCAGCTCGACACTCCAACGCTCGACTACTGTAGTCGCATGAAGGTTGCCCTCAGTTCCTGTCTTTGTCTGCCCAGTTTTGTTCCAATGATAGCGGCAGTAGTTTGGTTGTTTTGTAGAGAGGAGCAACAGACTCGTAGGCTGGCTGTCGGACCGTTGCCGGGGAGCAGACCTGTCGATTCTGCCAGCTGCATACTGCACACCGTTGACTGTACCCCGAATTTCGTGCACATACACGCCGAAATTAACTGACAAAACTCGACGTTTTAAAGGTCATCTGTTCGGGGAGCATTTAACAAAAAGCGGAAAAAAACGCGATACGCGGATGGATAGTGACTGCTGGCTGCAGTCGCATGACGCTGGCTGTGTGCTTATGTAAATTGAATACACCTTCTGGCTTGCGGGAAAAATACAAAAGCAAGGATCAATTAATTTGGCTAAATGAGTAGCAATAATAGTAGTAACTGTAGTAGCTGTAGAAGCCTTAATGGCTGTAAGAACCGGCTGTGGGTGCGCTAAAAATTAAAATATTTAACAATAACATCAACACCTCGTACCCTCAATATCAACAGCGACACCTTATTTTTCTCGTACAGGAAATGTATCGTGGCAAACAGGCAGGAATCGATTTCGATTAGATCATAGGCAAGGGGTATTGTAGGAGACAACTCTATTTTGAAGGTGGTTACCTAATGTGCCAACTTACTGGTTATCACTTAAGCTATTCTAAAGTAATATGCGCATGTACGCCTCGCTGTCAAAGAACTATTCAGACTCCCGAATATACTATCAACGGCAGTCGTTTATTGATAAACAAACGTAATTAACATCTTAATTTCGTATTTTTTACATGTGCGGGTTGGCAATGTTCTTAAACGAATAGACCATCTTATTTTTGTCGAAGAAAGAACGCACTTCTTGCAATGAACATGTGTGGAAGTTAAGTTAAAGGTGCTTGTAATTTATTTAGAAAATTGATGATGATACTAATATATTTTATGAGTAGATCTGTGTGAGCAAGATCGACTGGGTCTGGATCTGGGCTACGGCAATAGTCGTAACCAGAAGCCTCACAATTGCAATTCTTCGCCGATCTTGCCACGCCATCTCGGTCGACAAATAGTAGCAGACAAGTGGTATCGCTCAAGCCACATTTCCCTCGATGGCCGCACCCCACATTGTTTTCAGAATACTTCCCCGAAACTTCAACATATTCGCAATATATTCACACATTGGTGTTCTATAAATAAGATCGGCGGTCCAGGTGGCTTGCCTCATCACTGGCTTTGGTCGCTTATAAATTAATCCTTGTATCCATCATTCTACCCTCGTCTATGCGTTCTTTGCCGACCAGATTACACCGGCTATCTACGAGGTTTATAATTCGAACTAACTGTTACTATGTAACCACATCAAATTCTGGATACACAATACTTTCTATTGAGCCCCGCCTGTCTGGACTAACAGCGCTGCATTCTAGATTACGTATATAGTGTTTATGTACGTCGAGCTTCTAGAGTCGCTATGGCAGTTACGGTGTGCGAGTGAACGCGAGCCATGGCTGATATGATCTCTTCAGTTTTAGTCGCTATGCTTCTTCCAGCAGGAACAGCGGAAGCTTCTCTCGGTAACGACGAAGAAGAACATATCATTATTCTTTGTCAATCGGGTGCTTTAGTCTGGTTGGAAAACCGTGTCGATGATGCCGCTGGCGATGGTTATCGTGACGGATAGTTGACAGCTGCCTGAAACGACAGAGCGGGACATAATGCAACGGACGGCAATCTCATAGCACGCACTGATTAGTTGACCAGTCGGACATAACCAACAACAAAATGAGCAGTAACACAAATGGTACTTCTAATAGCCACGCATAGATTATACAGGCTTGTATTAATAGCCACTAACGGCTCGAAAATTCGACCCCATACTCGCCTGTGTTTGAGGTTTCTGCCTTCATATTAGGCTGAACGAATTTAGTCGCAGTAACAGCCAGGACAAGAACTTCCCCCAGTTATGGTCGACGATAGCCCGTTTAGCCATTAGATAATTCGAAACATGAACAAAAAACATTTCATTCAAACCTTGTTGCAAATGTCGACAGTCGGATCTGTTTATTTAGATTGTTATTGTGTGTTCTTTTCTACCGCTGGGCCGCTGTTGTCATAATAACATCGATATTGGTAATGCACGTTAGGGAGTTCCAGACTGTTAAGCGAAGTGTCGATGCTATATATATAGGCAGAACCAAGTATACATTGTATAGACGTTTATCCTTTGGCCGACGATAGCGTTGCGGACTGCTGAGTTCGAAAATACCGGAAGCAGCGCAGAAGAACCTCAACGTTTATTTGCCGTATCTTTCTTTTAACAGCTATTGAAGCTGTGCATAAGCGATGCATGCATACGGTCTTCGTGCAAGAAGTTTTCGCGGAAAGCTTTCGACTTCATAGACTAGAAAATTATAACCTAATCAAATCTGCCTCTGTAGAAAAGAGGCTCGATTCACTTAGGAAAAACTCTTTTTTCTATATTTAGGCACATTTAAGTTTCGTAAACCAACCTGTGGCGTTCAGTTCATACTTCCTACTCTCGGACAAGACCAAATCGAACCCCGGGCCAGTATTTCCGCTAACGGAAAGGGCTCATGAATAGACTGAACTCTGAAGAGAGTCCCGTAGCTTTTTGAGTGCTGATTCGAGATGCTCCTAGACTCCTATCCTAAATGACCTTTTTCGGTCCTGTAGGTGCATTCTGACGTAATAATACTAACTCTCATCATTTGGCATGAGTGTGCAAATTAGTAATAGCGACGACAATCTCGAGCCGCAATTTTTAACTTAGCGCCTCTAAACCGTGCTATTTGGCACCGACAGATAATGACAGGGATCGAGATCTGCTAATGATGTGTTGTGAAGACCGCGAAAGGGCTAAAACTAGGCAATGATAACTAATTTCAGGTGACTTTGTAATACACGTTACGAAAAAAAGGTGTCGCAGAAGGCAACCGCGTTATCATTTCCAAGGCTTGCCGCAAACCTCTAGTAGTCAAATATGTTCAAGCAAAGATGATCGGAAGTTACAAATATCTAGTTATTACATATGAGTGTTTACGGCAAGCTATGCAACTTATCTTCCCTAAAATATTCGTTGCGTTAAACGTTTTCGTGCAGTAACGACTCTGAGCAAATCAGTTGTTCGAACATTAAAGTGAGTTCGAATTGTACAAAACGTACGGGTCAGCTGTATTTTAACTTAAGCTTAAATTCAAATTTCGAGTATATTTAAAGTAAATAGATGTCCCGATTTTTGGATCCTGAACTGTGTTAATATTACATTTGAAGACTGGTCCTTGTCTCGAAACAAACCTGTCCGCTACGAGTTTCGAACTCGAGTCGTCTGTCCCTAAGAATAGCAGGTAGACCAGTTACTTCTTGAACCATCGTCGAGACACGCGGATTTATGTGCCTAGAAATGGAGTAGGATCTGGTAGGGGAGGCCCGTGTTAGGGCACTTCCATAATGCTAAATAGAGCAACTGTCATAATTTTTGCGCAAAATGTATTCTATGATTTATGAGTGTCTAACCTCGTTCTTCTTGTTATAACACGCCAGGCGTGTACATACTATGGTGGCCAACAGATATCGTCAATCTCAATAAAATTGACATTTGCTGTGTGGTTGACTCCGTCAGGACTCATCTCCCAGATGAATCAGAATCTGTGATTTACTTGGATGTCAGGATCCGTACCAAACGAACAAACCTTACTTATTCGAAGCAGGCCATCATAGGCCCATGTGTACAATAGTACTGAAAGGAGCCACCCGTATAATCAAAGCTGAAATTGCCATTATAGCTAAAAGCGAAAAAAAAAAGGTCCTCCTTTTGCCCGAATCAAACCCCCTACAAATAATTGTGTGACTGTACCCGTTACCTACAAGATGACATAGGTTTTTGGCTAATTGGCGATCCGTTTTAGATGTTAAATCTGGCACCCTTTTTTCCTGTGTTCCTTCTGACTTGCCATATTACTTTTGTGTTTTATGTATATGTAAACATGTGTCTGTGGCAAATCTCTTGCCCCTGTTCGGATGCACATTAATCATTACGAAAAAATTAAAACAACAAACAGTCGCGCAGCCCCTTCTGCTGGTCAGTGCTTACTCTCGTTTTGTATATACTAATGCTACTGTTATTTCTCTACTATAATGCAACAGATAGCATGTAATCGTCTGTGTATTGAGCACATCTTAGGTCCAAGGTCAGACCGATGTCTGGTTACCAGCGTCGACTGTTGGTAGGCCAAGTCTTGTCGCCTCTCGCGATATTACACGTAAACTAATGTATAAATATATATGCATGCTTATACATATCGAGACAAGGAAAGTTGTGTTGATAACAAATGGAAGACGGGTGTTGCCACCACCTTGCTGCTGTTGATGTTCTGGAACAAACGATGATGCTGGCTTTTTCATTCTCTTCAATCCTGTAAGCGTCCCTAACGTTTTTTTCAGCTCTGTAGTTTGTTGATTACTTGATCTTCCGCTGGGTTAGATGGCTACTCAGTCGACTGACGGCCCGGCCTACCGCTATGTTGACGACAGCGTCAGTCGTGTCCTCGTCGACGCGGTCAAGTGTTTTCCTATCAACCTGCCTATCAGGCCACGGTTTCTTCGCTCGCACCCACATCAGCTGCTGGTTGCATGAAGCCCGTGCGGTGATAATCCCAGCAGCGGTAACAGCGACAACAATAACAGCAATGGCAGCAGCCAATATGTTTTATGTTATCAAAACTTGACTGTGGTAATATGGCTTGCCTCGAGTTGACCAGTCATCTCCTGTCGTCATTAGCGGACACCATAATTATGGCGGTGCTTATGCTGCTGTCTGTCAGCAGCATTGCGGTATAATCTTGGTGCACACGTTGTTCTATGCTAGCGGACTCGGCCGGCAATTCTCGTTCCGATTACTCAAAGAAAGGTGCCAGTGGAGGACGTCGACCGATTCGAAAGCGTGTCAATCAGCGCTCCTTTATACTCTCACATAATGAACATAAAGCTGCAGGACATCAAGGAAGCTATGCTATTTAATCGATGCGGCGCATCGAGTGCTACAAGCTACTATTGCTCCTGCCGCCGGCAGGGTGTCTGTTCGCTGGAAACCACAGTGGAGAATCGAGTCAGATTTTGCGGTTGAGCTGAATAGGATCACTTTGCCCGATTTGGTCTAATGATCCACAGCAGCAGGTAACTACCGCTTAGATTAGTACCATAGCCAGCATTTCCCGTTCAGCAGTCAATAACAGCGGCAGCAGCGGGGGCTGTCGTTGTGGATATCCCGTACAACTCACTTTTCCACTGTTTCGTACCCGAGAACCAATAGCAGGGCGGTATTGCACCGATTGGTCGATCTAGAGACTGAAGTTTTAGACGTGTGAGTAGCTTTTCTTAGTTCGTTATTTGCCACAGTCGCCGCCCATGTAATCCGTCTTACGTTCCCCTCTTGTAAGAAAACCGCAACAGATCAATCACAACACGCATGATATTAAAATGCATAATAAATCTCTATGTAGCCGCACGTATATAACATAGGATTAGAGAGATCAGAACTTACATATTCTTGTATCTTTGCCCATCAGCGAGTTCAGTGCCGGAAGAAAGGTGCTTACTACTTGCCTAGGTACTTACTATGTTGTACAAAACTTAACCTGTCCTATAGCAGTGTCTTAACTAGCAGGTTATTCAGTTATCTCCAATTACAGTTAGTCCCCAGTCAGCTTTTAATTAGATCTTTCTCAGCTACGTCACTTAATTTGTATGTACAATTTAAGAAACCTACATAAAGATGCCTGGATGATTCAGGGCATATAACAGGGCAGGTATTTTAAATTGTGTTCACTCATAGCTGAGCGAAAATGCAGTGATAGTAGTGATGCGGGGAAGTTTAACTTTGAGCTAGCTATTCATGCATTTTACGCTCACCGCAGACCTCTTTCTGGTCAGCTACTGTGTGATATCGCTGTTTCTCTCGTACAATATGCAACGGTTCTCAATGCCTAAGATATCACTCTGTCCTGATCACTAATAAGTGACAAAGCAGCCACTTGTAACTGTGCCCCATGCCGACCACATCGCAGTCGCTAGATCATAAACAACGACGGTTAACGAGGGGTTCAACTTCTTGGCGGTACGCCGTTAACCACAAGCGAACGACAACAGGTACCCACCTCACACTCAGTTGAAGGATCTTCTTAAAAGGATCTATAGAAAACGGTGTCCACTAAAACGTAATTGCCCATTTCACCTGTTTCGGCATGGTTAAGCATCAGGTCTGCCCGGGGGGAAGGTAACATGTTCTAAGCGCTGCTGTTTTACAGGGAGAAGTGGTAGTACTAAGTATAATGAGGCCTAATTATCTCTAATCAAAAGCATTTAACAAATCTGGCAATTGCAATTAAGTGGCGGGGTATAAAAAGAAGATGCGGCGTCAATCGAGCGTTCTGCTGGCCATGCTCTGTGAAGACTTGAACACTGTCTGAGTAGTAATGATTTTCGACGAATCTATTTTCTGTTGGCCTGAACAGACGAGTCCTAGCAAAGTATGATGAGACGTTTTTAGAGGGGTTTGAAATATCTCGACTTTTCAAAAAGCTTCAAAGTCATTCTGTCTATTGTCAATTCAAAGACATAACGATATCAGTCCCGCGTATACCCACTTCTAGCCTTTCTTGCTCTTTACACCAGGCTAGGTCTCAAGCTCAACGCTCTTATCAAGACATTCGCACGAAACACGGTGTCTCTCATCGCTTTTTAGTATATCTGAAACTGGCAAGCAATTGTCGGGTCCGGAAAGGCAGAGCCCCTTGAACAGACTAAGGAACAGCGACAAAATGAGAACGCCGAAGCAAAACACATCCGATCAGAACGCGTGAACGAACTCTCCTCGAGTTCTTGCGCTGCCGGCTCCAGACAATCGTGTCTTCAGCAGGCAGGTCGTCCTGTTCTGTTCAAACTGCTGATGACGTTCTGATGCTGCTGGAGACTGCTGATTAGAAGCTGAGGCGTTGAATACTCCAAGGCGTTGGGCGTCTTGAGAGAGAGGGAGAGAGAGAGAGAGAGAGGCCGTGACTCGCTCGTCAGTTTTGTCGACGACACAACGAGTGCACGGCTAGCCCTCGGTTATGGCACTGCCGCGATCATTTCTATCTACATCTCTTTTCTAGTTCACTTCAGTGAGGCTTCAGCTTTTTGCATCTCTATCTTGCTTCAATTCAGCTACGGTTGAAGACAGACGACAGCGACAAGAGCAGTGAAGTGTCGTGAGACTCACGCAAAGAGAAGACAAGAAAGCCGTGTAGACGAACATCGGGGTCGTGCTAGTGGTAGTGGGCAGTAGTCTATAGAAAAAATTAACCAAAAGAATCGTTTATCCTCGTTGCTTATGCTTCGGTCTCTATTTCCCGCACATGGGAGAGAACACGCTTAGGACTAGGACGCCTCGAGCGGCAGTAACAGCGGAAAATTCTAACTCAACGATAGTGCAAAAGCTAAAGAGAAGGGAAGTGGGAAAGTGTAAAGATTTGCCTTCGTTCCCTTATCCGTACCACTGCGAAGCTAACGCTTCCGGGCCGAGAGCTCTCGTAGGAACAAGATCCGCAATCTAGCAGTTAACGCTAGAGGCGTTATTTTAGAGGGGAAAACCACGAAACGGCTTCCATCCCCGTCTCCCAAGTCCTCCCTAGTTATCCTCCAAGATTCTTTAAACATCCCTTGATCAACTCTCCTACCGGTCATCGTCAGCGCCGGAAGCTCAGCACTACTTTTCGCTTCGATGCTTTGCTCGTTGACGCAGAACGTCACACCACTGGTTATCATCGAACAGCTCACACTGCCGACACCGTAGAGTTTACCAGTAGAGTGAGACCGCGTTGGTTTTACACCCCGCTTACCAATTCCTCGTCTTTCCTAATAGCGTTTCCCAATAACGTGGCTTGGGTCAGGTAGATCGGCCATGTATATATAGCTGCAGACACGTATATGTAATAGCTGTGCTGTACATTATAGTGGAGATTCGGTAGGCGTTTTTAGGGGAACTGCCGCAGTAAACGAAGAAACGCCACGAAACAAGGCCGAAACAAAGAGATCCGGGCGAATGACATGAGCTGTACGGGGTAAGAGAGATATGGGTCTGGCACAGATGTAGCCACACCGAAATATAAATATAAATA
>NW_019213305.1:9712-104558 GCF_002532875.2 Varroa jacobsoni | reverse complement strand
ATATATGTCTGCTTGTACGATCTAAATGGTAGCTATGATAGTTTACGATGCTAGCATAGGCAGGTATTGGCAACAATAGCAGGCGACTTCCTAACAAAGGGCAGAAATCGTTTTGTGAACCACTACTTTAAAAGACGCCACATCGTATTTAACCGGCTCCTCTTATTTTTGAAACAAGTGAAAAGCAGATCAGCGATGGTAGTGGGAATTGAAGTAGCGGAGTGGAACAGACAGAGAGCTATCACCACCCTTCACAGCCGCCCTCGCATCCTTTTAGAGGGGACAATGATGACCGGGTGGTTCCTCCGTGACCAAACTCGCCCCACACGCGGCTCAGTTTCATCGCTCTTACTACTGCTGTTGCGATTCTATCGCAAGTAACAACGTTCGTGACGCATACATACTCCCTAGGTACAACAAAGACAGAACAGTAAGTACTCGTCCATCTAACTATCCGTCCATAGGTTTCGTTCTTCGCTATGAGTGCGAAACCTCGTCGGTCGTCGTCTGGTGCTCCGCTCGTCGTCTCAGCGTGCTCGCCTTTAGCGCTGGTTCCTGTCCCTTTCAAATTCGATGGTTGCTCCACCCCCCGCCTTCTCTGCAGCGTGTGTTCTTCTCTTGCTGCTGATAATGATAGCACCCAGCGATCAGGCAGAGCAGTTCTAGTCCCGCGCTCGCTTGCTTGTGTCAGCTGGGCGACTGTGAGCAGCAGCTAACCCTAGTGAAGGCTAGGTGCTTCCATGGGGGCCTGATTCGACGATGTGGTTCCCCATCATTATCATCAAAATCCCGTTCATTTCCCACATCTAAGGCGAGTTTAATGAGTTCCGCTAATTCTGTGAAGTGTTTACTTTATGCGAGCTATGCGCTAAAGCTGGACGAGCTAGTCTCGAATATTGAACGAGATGCAAGATAACGAACGGAGACGGGATAGAAATAGCTGCAGTATCTAGATAGGCAGACGATCGCGCTAGTGTAGCCCTGCTCAATTCAGACAGGCCAGGCATACTGACTCGCTCAGTGCTTCTTTTCCTCTCACTGCCAACGACAAGTCTAACGGCTGTTTGTAGCGTTCGTACGGAGTTCAGTCCATCGTCTTCGCGATCGTTGCTGCCGTTCGGGCAACCGTCTCGCTCGTCGTCGTTGCGCGACCTCTTCATCACAAGTTTACCGGTTTAAAAGTTGTGTTCGACTTATCGTTAGTATTGACTGGTATCTGCGGCAGACGACTTTCACACCTTGTCAGCTTTTGAGGGAAATGAGTGGAGGGCGGAAGCTGGAACCTGACGCCAGTGAAACAGGTCTGGATGGCGTCTAGGGCACATATGGAGATCACCATGAAACGTCGGCGCTCAGTTAGCGATCCCCGTTTATTGGCTGTAATTCAAGCAATGACAGACACTTGCTTACATAGCTATGTATGTTATATAGCCTCTCTGTTGGACCAGCGTACTGCATCGTGTCGGTACTGCCAAGCAAACCTTACTTTACATCACACAGTGCGACTAAGCGTAAAATAGGGCCACAAGCTCACACATGGAGCACAGTTTGTGCCCTCTGCCGGCCAATCCCAGCTAGTACCCCAACAACACAAATGTATGGGCACGTTAACGTATACTATAGAAGTACGGCAGTTATCTGCAAAGGTTGACTAGATTCCGGGAACGGGGAAGTCAAGAATGCAACCATGTACCCGCATATGCATCCGCGGAGTATAAAGTCGTTCGAGGTGAAAATCAGTACAGATGTGCAGCAGCTATGTCAACTACAGCTTACCAGAAGCTGTGGGGACCTGGAATGACGTCATCAACTATGTGTGGACCGCTGAGGGAAAATGCTAGCAGTTAGCTAGTTATGGTGAGCGCCGCCATTGCTACCATGCTGTCCCGGCACTTTGTTCGAAGAAGTCCTGCCATGCCCTGCTGTTGCGGTCAGGAAGGAACGAAGGAGGTCGGCGGCATATAGGCGAAAGGTGGGGGGTGGAATTGGCCGACCAACCAAAATGGGGCTTAGTTTGGAAACGGCGGAGAAGAAAGTAATTTATAGCTCTCTCTGTTTTTCTTTTTCATACTCGCCGTATGGCTGGCATAGCCGTAGCCACTCGGTCGGTGCTGAGCACCGCAGAAACAGGCCTGTCGTGTCTTTGTCCTGGGAGAAACGGACCGAGGCGGACACCAGTTTCTCTGTCGTCCTACATCTCTTTTGGGAGTCTCTCTTACGCTCTGATCTTTATGAGACAGGTAACGTTCTTGGCAGATGACGGTAACGCGCCAAGACCGCTTCGACTCGAACGAACAGCCGCGTAGATAATTGGACAAGTGTGTCCTCCTGTAACCGAGCTTTTGTGAGTATTTTTGTCTATGTGTGTGAGTGTGTGTGCATGTGCATGCATGCATGCATGTGTGTGTGTGTGTGTTTGTTTATGTATGCGACAAGACGTAGAAGGGTCCGAAACGGACTAAACTGGACGGAAGCAATAAGCTTGGTTGCAGTAAACGAAGTGCTATGTGAAATATCACTGCAAAAGATATTGACAATGGTTTAAACTCCTTTCTGGGGCGTAGCCACCTCTAGCGAAGCTTCTGCAAGAGGAACTGGGAAAGCTGTTCAAGCTGCGTGACGACCTTAACGACACAGAACGTTCCTGCGTGGAGCGGTGGCCAAGCCAGCAGATTCAACAACAGTAATAGCAGTTTGCTGAACCATACACTGGACTTTTACAGAAGCCTATGCAAAACGTATCTGTGTTCTTCGGAGGAACAATCACGCGCTGCCGCTAAGTCTACTCAAGACGATCTATATTGAACTTAGCAAAAGGAAAGAGAGAAAAGTCGTATCGAAAGTAAAACGGCAAAAAAGCATCCGGAAATAAATTGGTTAAACGCTTCCCATGTATGAGAACATACATCTATATGACATTACTTCATAGGGCAGTTAATTATATGGAACTTACGGCAAGGATGCTACCCACAAGATGCAGGCAAAACGTTGCATAACGACAAAATAAAAAATCGATACCATTTGTAAACGTGCCTGCACGTACCAGATGATAATTCCAATATTTGGCGTCGTAGATTTTTAGACATTTCGATTATACTGAAGCATGAATATTAGAGATATATTTGCTGAAAAGATACGCTTAGGCAAATAATCGTACTGTCTTTGACCCTGCATCTGCGACCAAGAGCTATCCCTTGTTCTCAATATAGTCATTTCTATATATTCACTATCGGTTCTGACATACAACTTGCTAATACATTGTTAGATTTATTACAGGCTGATCTTCAGTTATACGGTTCGCTTTGGAGCCTGTTACTATTTCGAATCACATCATGCACCTGCGCGCTGTAGTTTTTGTTGAATTGGTTTGCAAGCGAGTCATCAGAATTTGGTCCGGCTAGGGTACCCATAAACCGTATGTGGCAGACTAGATGTGCTGGTCCTGAGCCTTTTTCCGATTCACACAAACAGAGCCACTGCGCAGAGCGGGTCAGCTTTCTGTAAGCCACGAGTGAGAAGAGAACTTCGCTGACTCTGCTCGAAGACGTCAGTATGATCGTTAGTAATAGCAGCAGCAGCAGCAGCATGAGCGTTTACTCTCGTCGTGGTCGACGTCACGTTCGCAAGCAGAAATTGAACGAGCAGTAGAAGTAGAAGCAGCGGCAGCGGCGGCGAAGCCAACCGCCGCGTTACAATTCATCCCTAATGGAACGCGCTTCTCGTCGGTCCTGCGTTCGCCTGGCGGCTGTGCCATTGCTGCTGCCGTCGCTTGGGCAGAATGGGCAGCACAAACGCTCCTGTTACCGACCCTCCTCCTCCGAACACGACAGCTCCGAAAGTTTCGCTCATTCGGCCTAGTCGTGGCCGCCGTTCTCTCTCCGAAACTCGGTCTGACTCTGGGCGACTGACTGCCTGCCTGCCTGCCCGTTTGTCTGTTCTTTTCGTGTGGGCTTCGTCATCGGAGCGACAGGAAGAGAACGGCGAGGCAGGAGGGAACTGGGAACAAGTAAAGGGCATGCAAGGCACGCTGATGGAAGAATAGAAACAATGTTTCGCTTCTCCTGGCGCTTCCACTGCTTTATCGTCGGTATCGTTGTCGTCGTTTACGTTCTTTCTTTGTTCGCGTCATCTTATTGCGCGTTCTCCTCGGATGCTGTCATTACTGTGGTTGTCAATCCGAACGAAGAACGCCTGCTTTCTTCATTTTCCCCGCTCGAACTTCACTCTACTCTATTCTTATCTATTAAGACACTTCTTCGTCCTGAGCGGAAACTGCTCGCAGCAGATACTCAGAAAAAATCAGATTCGCCATACATACGCGGAGAAGTATGCATTAAACCAGGCTGGCAGATCTACACCTCTGCGGTAGTGTAATACTGCAAACGCGCATTTACAGACACAGCCATTGCACACGGACAAACAAAAATCTGAGCTCCGTTACAGTAAAAGGCCAGAAGGCCGCCGACGCAGAGTGGCATATGAAGCGTACCGCTCCGTGTTGCTCTGTTCCCTTGATTTATGCAGCCAAAACGAATCGCAAGGTTCGCCTCTGCGCAACTAGATAGCTTGTAGGCCGACCTGTCTTCTTCATAATTACCCAGCCTTGTTGTCGTTAACCTGGCTGACGCTAGATACGATATGCGAGCCTAATAGAAAAAGATGTCTCGAAACTCTAGCTGTGTCACTAGCTGATATAACACGTCAGCTGCATAGTAATTTACAATATAGCCTCTTTATGCTGTGATACGGGTGTTTTTAATACCGGCGAAAACTGTCATGAAGGGTCTATGATAAAAGCGGCGATCGAAACGATAGTGCAGTCGGCAGCCTTTGTACTTTCGACTGAAATGGAAAAAAGCAAAAACCAGGGGGATCGAACGACAGTGAAAAGAGATCATCTTAGAAGAGGAGTTCAAGAAGGGACCTATTCTTGCTTGTACGGAAGCAGGAAACTGGCTTCGTGCCTTAAATACAATATGTAATATTAATCGATCGGTGGCTTAGCAATAAGCTGAGCCGCGATTCGCCGTACTTGAGTAAGCGGAGACGATGGTTATTATTGTAAGAGAAAAGGCTTTTGTAATATTCAATTTGACACCCGGGGTAGTTCAGGCTAAAAAGGACAAATAGAGCCAGGTATACTTTGACACGCGATCGACCAGTATATTGTAGTTTGCCTGTCATATTAAGCTACAGAACAAAGGGCAAGCAAAAACTGAAAAAATTCCCTCGACCACAGTAATAGGAATAGCACATGAAAATTTGCATGAGCTACAATTTTTCCTAACGTCTTAAGAGTGCAACTTGACGATGTGTGAAGTTCGGACATCCATGAATTCTTAGCAGAGGTAACCATTTAACTTACTGCTGCGTGCGTGGCTGAAATATGTCGGTTGCCTCTGTGTGCATCTGCATGTGTGTGCATCTGCATGTGTGTATGTATGCGTAAATAACATGTCTTGAAGAACTATACGTTCCTCTCACACTAACAGCCTATGTCTTAGTAAATTTAGCACCGTCTATTCAACACCGAACACGTAATTAAAATAAGGCAATCTTGCCATATATATATATACACGAAAGACTGTGTTTTCAAAGCGCAGTGAGTTAATTAAAAAAAAGTTAGACACTGAATAAAGAACAGGGAACCTCTTCACATTATATATATATATATATAGGTGGTGAATTTGAACCTAACGCAAACATTCATTTATTTTAATAATAGTTCTACCCGCCACGTCTGCCCTGTAGTACCTCCAAAGTAAATTCATCACAACCCTGGAAGAATAATATTATATATGTGCTAATTAAATCATCGATGATGTTGAAACATTACTTATTTAATTGTCATCATTTATTATATGACTATAGGAAGAGGTACGAAAGAAACATTTATATATAGGCGACTGTGACACAGCTACCAGTATACACTTTCTTTCTCCCCACGGTTACGATAAACACGTACACCCATATGCACACTGTGCAAGCGTTAGCTGTGTCAGCGTTTCGTGCTGGGCATGTGGTCATATTTTGCGATAGGATTCAATATAAATTTTATGACAATCATAATTGTTGTAGGTGGATAGACGCACCGAAATCTATCTCACGCGAGCGTGTATAGATTGGTTTGTGTTTTTATTAGTATCTGCGTTGACGCGAGGCAGAAAAATATATTGCACACACACACACACACACACACACACACACACACGTAGATAAACGTGTTTTACAGGGCATACTCGGGCCGAGGTCAATAGTATTGCTAGTAATGATAACAATGACGTTCATATTCACACTTTTATATATATATATATATATATATTCACTTTATGTTATAGTTTGTATTTCAATTGTCTCTCTCTTCTCTCTGTGTTTTGCTCCTTTTATGTCAACGATAATCGTTGGGGCAATTGTTCGAATGCTGCCCCCGGTGTTGTGGCTCATTTGCTTCTATTATTTCTATGATGACTATAATACTAATAATGAGAGTTTATTTCCATTCATCGTTGTCCATAACGGCAGATGGGTTCGCTTCATCGGTGGTGCTCTCTTGGCAGCGCTGCTACTGTTGCTATCTGCCAGAAAAAAAATGACTACGGGCTCGTACGCAGCGTCTGCTTATAAATAGCAGCATTACAGCGGCCACTGGAGTGAACGAGGCTCGGTGAGCGGCCGCGGTTGCTTACGCGTGGCCGCGGCCTATGCCTGTACTTACTACCACTGCTTTGGAGGTGTTATTATATGCGAGTACGGCTAGACATTACCACGACGAACGACGCCGCCGCCGCCGCTCGAAACCTTTCGATTTTTATTTTTTCGTCGTTTTTTGGCCCGGTCATCGTTACTTTGTCTGGCCCCAACAGATACTAGCACACAGCTAAGCGCTACGGACACAAACGCAAACACAGACAAATACACAAATATATCGGCGTTGCCGACGCCGTCAGCGTTACGTATATCGATAATATAGTGAAAGAATCGCACAGACAAACACACGAGCGGCAGAATGGACATCAACAATCGCCGGTACTGATCAAACAACAACAATTGCTGTTGTTATTGCGGGTGATATAAATAGGTGACTCGCTGATCGTAAGTTTGGCGCCGCTACTTTTCGTGTAGCACTGCTATCGAGTGTTGCAAAAGCCGTTACTGCATTTGCAGCTACTACCATATTTTTTTGCTATTAAATGACACCATAACCACGTTGACAAAATGGCGAGAGCTACTCAGCAGCAGCCGGAGAGAACGAGCACCAATGACATAGCTGCTTACGCCGTGTGGTCGTTGCGGGATCGACGAGCACTTCACGCGCGCTGGACAGAGCTATGACTAGCGTCGGACGCCGATACGACGGTCAGAAGGGGGTAGGCAAAATAACAACAACATCTACAAAAACAGCTAAAATAGCAACGATTAGCAAAAGCGCTGCGAGCAGCCGCACTATTCAATTTAATATTGAAATTCGCGGCGTGTTTTTTTTTTTTTTATTGATCACTATTGCCATGAGCGTATTGATAGATCAATACGTTAATAGCAATAATAATAGTAATATATGACTAACTAATTTTGATGTCGTTACTAATTCTGCTATCTATCCTGGTTAGCATTAGTTAATAACATTTACAGTGTTCTTACGTACACGACGATGAATTTTTGTTTTGCTACAGGGAATCAACGAGAGCCACAATTTTTATTATACAATATATATGATTCGAGACAGACGAACGAACGAGTGCTGCATGGCCAAGCTAGTTGGCCTCCTCTATTCGAAAGTTGTCCGTGCGATTTCCTAGGTTGCCAAAAACAACAGTAGCAGCGATAACGGACAAACAACAATAGCGGTAAGGTTGGACGCCATTGCGTGGCGTGACACAAGTGAGGCTTGAACGGGGGAGCGGGGAAGGAGGGAGAGAGATTTAAAAACTTGCACCTATTGAAACATGTGCCTACCTGTACGGTGTAAATCGAATAGGTCATAAAATCGATCCTATACTGAAGAAAAACTAAAATTTGATGCACTCTTACAAACGACCGAACGGCACCTACCAGGCTGGAACTCGACAGATGTAGGATTGTTGTTGATGATTGGTAAATATAGCTGATACATGCGAAGATAAACGAAATCTTTACCGACGGATGGAGAAGGCTGCTTGCTAGGTAAGAGCTTTTTTTCAAAATTGCCTTACCGCTCCTAGCTAACAAATTGCTATATTTAGACAGATCTGCGAACGCTGATAGACGTAGACGAATTATATTCTAGATATCACTATGTAGGGAACATTTCAGTACGGGAACACTTGTATTTTGGCTGCAGTTTAAATGTTATCGATGATACCGGCTTTATTCGATTTTGGGCTAGATACAAGAGACATAAATCTTCCTCAAAAGCGGTTTCCAACTCTTAACTTTGCTACCTATAATAACGAAGTAGAAATAATAATGTTTCTTTTGTATTGATATACAATAACAGGATTAACTCGATCATTAGACAAGGCAGCCTTTTGAACCCGCGCTTGACAACAGTATTACGGGGAAGGCAAGGCTAAGCCGTTAGGTTTGACAGTTTGGATGACTATATCCGTTGTAATCATTGCAATAAAAGTTGGTACATCTTGAGTCGTTCAATTTCGTCTGTATCTGTGCACGGTTGGATGAGTTTGTAGCTCTTTTTTTTTTTAATTTTAAGAATTTGTAAATACACGGGCACAGCGGGGCGTTGCTCGCTCACGTTTACAATATTAAATTCCTTGTTCAGTGGATACGCGTATCAGTACTCGTTATCATTTAATTATTTTCCCGATCTTGATTAGATGAGAGCGAAACAAGTTGCTTTAATAGTTTGGAAACAAGTTCCATCCGAGGGCTTCTTCTGCTAGTGTACGTTATATTTTCGTGGGTAAATAAGCATCAGATTAAAAATAACAGCATCCATATAAGAGGTCGATTCTAGTATACTGCGAAACTAAGGCTGTCTGCATGGCCAAGAAGAAAAAGCCTAGAAAATGCTTTAGTTGCGACGTCAGGTACATGCCGTCAAATAGCGCTTCAGACCGCTAAAAGGAAGAGCCGCAGAAGTTTCGTTTCGAAACACGATACGTAATACCTCAAATGTAACAATATCGGATTGTAGTAGCTGTATGCCAGCGGCCATTGGATACAAACGACGGGTTTCCGCGATCGCAGAAATAGCGACTCGTCCTTACTCGTTACTAGGCCAGTGGCCGACTTCAAATCTACCGCCCTTAGCCTATGGCAATTTTTTACTAGGCTAGATTCTAGAATAGGCTGGCCCTTGAGAGCTTGCAGCCTTCTACCTCTGGATCCGAGTTAGCACCTGGGTAGTATTCCATCGCGCGATGTTCCAAACACGTTATGTTTGTTGTTCTCGTACTGGGTGATGGCCGACCCACAAGAGCTGTCGTTGCTGTTATTATTGTCTGAATTGGAAGCAACGCAGACTTGCATCTTTGGACTAGGACATCTCTGGAGAGGTCGGTAGGCGACGACGGTATCAGAGTGTACCCCCGTGTTTCCGTAAGCCAAATGGTACACAGAATTCACAACTCTATTTGCTCATGGCTAACGATATCAACAGGTAGAGTCGAACTAAAGAAAACGCTAAATAATGTTCTTTGACTAGCACGCGTCTAACTACAGAATAACTATTACATAGCGGATACCAGTCTAGACGCTACTGCTAACAGCTCCGCCTTGTCTCGTTGCGCAGAGACAGCGGCAACCGCTCTCGTAGTTGTTCTAATCAATGAAGGTGACAGTGAACTAATTTTGCTTCTGCTCACTCTCTAATTGCCCGATCGATTTTTGCTGACATTAGAAGCAACAACAATGATAGGGGAGAAGAACCATGAGGGAGAAAGGGGTGCTGGAGGATTGTCGTTGAGCGCTGGTCCGGAATACGAAACACGCCCAGCGCCACGATCGCGCTGGTCCCACAGCTACTCACACCATTTAAAGTAAAAATAGACCACCTTTTGCCTGCCGTGGCGAGTGCAAAGGCTGTGGGATCTGCCTCTGAATTATATATGGATCCCGCGGTCGAGCTCAGCACTGTTCTACCGAGGGTGTTCAGCTTGAAGGACACAAATGAAGTCAAACGCTCCTCATTCGCTCGGTGGCTCATGAGCCTGGCCTACCGCTCACTGGCTTGTGTGAGCCCTCGCTTCAGACGAGCATGTTATCGCTCTTGTATATATACGTACATAGACCAAGTCTATCCAGTTCTGTTCTAGCCTTCATTTAGCTATATTCGAACGGATGCATAAGACACTGCTTATAATATGAATCAAAGGCGGGGCACGAGGGTGGGCTAGGGTGTGGGGATTATTATTTAGAACGACACCATAAACAGCAGTATGAGCTGTTGATTTGATCAAAATGGCCAAAAAATGGCGAAGCTGCGTTACACTATCGAACAACGACCAGACTAGCAAGCGAAGCCTGCAAAGAAACGTGTGGGCTGACAAAGAAAAACTGATATTGTTAGATGGTGTTGCAGCTATGCAGATTCATCGTCCACGTTATGTTTGCTTTTGACCCCCTGTTTGTCCCTGTGCAAAACACCGTTGACTCTGTTCATGCACACACGGGCCGACTGATTACTGTGCTGGCTTGCTAAAGATCCACGATAACGACGTAAAACACGTACACTCACTCGTTCACGTCAATAGAATAACGTCGAATTATCAGGGGCCCTCGGAAGATCTTGTCCTACCGAAAGGTAAGCATGGACACCACGATGATATTGTTTTGCCGTTATCTAATTTAAACATTACTTGACAAAACATTCTGTCCACACCAAACCGTGGCTGCTTTCATTTATCAGGAGATTAGCTAAGCGTTTATCTTTCGATATAGAAGCAGGACATGCGACAGAAAAATGATTACACCATCGTATACTATTGCATCATAGACATACGTATTGCAGATAAGGGAGCGCATAAGAAAAATATCCGCACAATTCCCAATAGGAGCTACGCACTTAAAATTACGCCTAGTTAAACTAAATAGGCAAACTTTTTTCAAACCTAAAAAGGCCAAAGAGAGTACATCAGTAGCGTATTCTCAATGTTACAACGTGGTAACTAATGCTGTCTCATCGAAAATTCTAAGGTCTGCAGCATCACACTACGAAGCTGAAATTTGAAAAATACTTCAAATAGATCTATGTCTCATAATCAGACATTGTAACTTCGGAACGAAGCTTCTACTGCAAGTCAGTATTTACGATCCACAGAAGGAGTCCGTGGACACCTGTGACGATCGGACATCTGTAGACGACGAGAGCTAAACTAATATTTAGAAATGTTGTTTTTTTTTTTGTCAAAAAAAAAAAAACTTTAACTTTTGTGGGCTGTTTGAAGCTTTGTTATGGCCGGGAGCAAAGTGTGCTGCAGCAGCGAGTATTTGTTCCTCTACTTGCATGATCTCTGCGTATTTGTAAATAAAATAGAGGCGTATTGTGCAATACGTGGACAAGTATAGTTAGCCACATATTGCTTGTTCCATTCTACAACTGTTGCAGCTGCTGTTACAACTGCTAATACAGACTACCTGTCGCGAAGACGCCACAAACCGGAACCCAAAGGCCTAGTCATTGAAAATGGTGTCTATTCAGAGGCAAAGCTTTTCTCAATTTGAAAAGCAGAACAGTGAGCGTTACCGTTGTCTTATCGTGTATCAAAGATGTCCACCACTGAATCCTATAGATAGGTAGATCTGAGGTATGGGAAAAATCTGAGCTGAGTGAGCTGAAACGAAGAATAAAGCCCGAAGGATAAGGACCTGCAGCATTTTTATTTCCGACATGTTTAGTATAACGGGTAACTTGGGGTATAGAAGCCAATAGGCCTTATCGCCAAGGGCAAGGGTGCGTCTCGTAACTGCGTGTCTGTTTTAGAAAACAATAAAATATACGTGTATATGAATATATCTAGTGTTGCAAATTGTTTTTATTTACAGAACGTTTATTTGCTAACGACCACGTGAGCCGTCGAAGCTTGTGTTCAAAGAAGCTGCTAGAAAGTTCAACTATCAGTGGCGATTTGATCTGTCTATGGGCAAGTTCTGCGATCGGAACGAACTTTGTGTCCTACTAGTTATTGTTTGTTTGTTAGAGTCACGAAATTTCGCTCAGACGTCAAAGGTAGATATTTCGTGTAAAAAAAAGCTCAATCTCCTACGCCGGCATTGTGATATCAAAGTGTTGCTTCCTTGCGAGAGTGGTATATATCTATTCATTGATAACTAGTCCGGTAAGCAAAGAAAACTGAAAAGTGAATCAGTAAACAAGAGCAGCTATTACTTACGCAATAATAATAATAATTTATCAACAAATAGAATCATATCGACTCATCTCGTTCACACGAACCGTTGTAGATGCAGTATGAATACCGTCATAGGTGAACGATCGACGTATTATATGTGGTTTCGCCCACACAGGCCTTTAGCAACTTGCAGTTCTAGAAGCCTGCGGGTATTCGTTCCTCAAGAGTCTATATATAAACGCATGCACGCGTAGCGAATCTTATGACCGACAAAATACGGTCATCATCATCATCCCATATGTTTTCTCTTTTTTCTCGTCGTTACCATCATCATCACATCTAACTTCACCTTTTAGCACCATCAACGCTCTATTCGGGATGTGAGAAGTTGCTTCATTTTGGCAGTGGATTTTTTGTTATCCGTATGGTTAGGCTATCTTTCCTGGTTGCAGTGGGACGCCGCTGATGTGTTCTATCTTTGCCGTTCGACCCGATATACAGACAATTCTTGCGGTTTGCTCACGCAATCTAATTAAACTAGCTGTTGTAACAGTGTTTTAGAGTAATGGCGTTCCTATGACGACTGCGACATCTATCCACGCCAGCATACGCTAACTGCTCTATTGCGTACTCAGTCATCAGCTCAGCTTGTCTTTTGCGTCTGTTATATGAATCGTACAATTCTACTGTGACAACAACAACAACAATATGTGAGGACGCGAGTCTGTTGTCAGTGTTGTGGGTGTCGTCGTCATTTTTACTAGAGGAATCACAAGGGACTATTACTATCGTCTGACGACAGCAGGATGGCAGTAGGTGTGAGCAGCAGATAACTACTACTCGACAGGCCGCACAGCTAAGCCATCAGCATCAGTGCTTGTCCCGGCTCGGACATAGAGTTGAAAGCCGCTGGTATTTCTGCTAGGTACGAATTTTCTGCCGTTACTGTTGCTGTTATTCGTCGGTACGTCTTTACGAGCAGCAGCAGCAGCAGCAGCAGCAGCAGCAGCAGCAGCAGCACCGTCACCGGCAGCATTATGAAGTGTAAAAAAGTTGATACGCTGAGGCCATTCAGAGATATAACAACCCCCTAAAAAATCATATCAAAACACAAAAAGGACGATGAAATAAGCAGAAAAAATACAAGATAATAGCGTAAGAAATATTCATACCACGAACCCTATGTGCATTTCCGCACGGATGCTGTTCCCATGGACACCGCAGCTGCTGCTGCTGCTGCTAACAAAAGGGTCCTGCTCTTCTCTATCCTCCGATCAGGGCCTAACATCGATCATGTCTCATCCGATTGCAACTGTCGTTGCCTTTGAATCTGTGCTTGTCGCTAGCGTTGCCCTTTAGTGCCGTATGTATCGCCTATATGCACAGATCGCGTGAGTGCCGTCTCAGGAGTCATTCATTTGTCGACGCGCTGCGGTCGGCTGGACGACTGGCCGCTTCTCCATCCTCTGCCCCACGGTCGTGGGACGCAAAAATCTAGTGGATAGTTCCATACTGACGTTTCTGTAACGTCAGTTGCGGCAGCGATTCATATCGCTGTTTTCCGCACTGTACAGCTGTAGATAAGCACACACACATACATCGTGTATATTTTTACTTACGTATGTGTAAGGTATGAGGTATATCATTTTTGGTGATGCGTATGCTGGTGGAAAAGTGGGCCAGCCGCAGCGGCAACTGCAGGAATAACAGCATCGAAACTCGCCCACAGTCGACATAGTGATCGACTGGGGGGTGGCAGCGACGGGACGAGGGCCATTGTAGAGACGGTAAAGACGTGTCAAAGGTGAGAAATTGTGCCTTTTATTCCTCTTCAGTGTTGTCTGTCGTTGCCGTCGCTTCTGCCTGTCGTCGGTCATCGTGTCCTATGCATTAACAACAGCGGCAGAAATAATGATTATAGACTTTCTTCTACTTCAACAACTAAAGGAGAACGAAAGGCTTGTTAGAAGAGGAAGACAGGACCGGTTGGGGCGAGTGGATTGGCTTAAGCTGACTGCGGAATGGCACCATAACAACAAGATGCACGAAATAAACCCGTATATAACAGCGCACCTAACGGAACGAAAAGGCAGTAAAATCCGCGCTATAGAGAAGGCCAGAAAGGGGTCATGTGTGCCGATACATAACACGTATGTACAAGCGCAGCTGCAGGCCTGGTTCACACGCGATTTAGTCCTTGCATCGTCTTATTGTCAAGGCATTGTGATTAAATGGGCCAATCAAATGAATTTAATAGTTTGTAATTCCGTACTCAAAGATAATACCAAAATCCGAATTATAATAATCGAACATGCTCTGTTCAATCACGGATCTAGTATATTCCTAGCAGTCTAGTCATTATATTTACTTATCTCGAAAATGTGATTTTTCTCCAAAAAGAACTAATATACTGCAATCTCAATCTGTCCGTCTATCCACCGGCTCAATAGGCCGGTGAATAGAGGGACAGAGGGCTAGAATTATGCTGATAGCTGTTCGTCAGGTGAGTCCGTCTTTTGACTAGAAACAATTCTGTCTGCTTGTAACTCTATTCATAGTTTGCCACCCCGTCCATTTTAGTTGCCGCTGAAAGTATCGAAAGCACTCAGGGATATCTTTCTGTGTACAGTGAACGTCTACAGGTAGATCTAAAGGCGCTGCTCGCTAACTGGGTTAGCAATAGCAAGCTGACCAGCGGAAGTTTGGGAGGTGGAGTACTATTGAGCCAGCCAGCTTGCTCTTTCCTGTTCAGCCATTGGTAGGCAGCTTCGTAGCTCCATCGAGAACGACGCCACCGCCATTCTTTTGAAGACGGTAGCCATAGCTAAGAAGCAGCAAGGCAGGCAGGCGGGCGGGCGGACGGACGGACGGACGGACGGACGGACGGACGGATAGGCAGGCAGGCGGACGGACGCACGGACGGACGGACGGCCAGGCAGGCAGGCAGGCTGAACGAGCTCTCTTTTCACTAGTGGCCGGCCAGGTCCTATACAGGCACTGCTATGTCGTGCCACGGACTAGCTAACATATGCTTTCGACTCGTCGATCGACGGCGGCAGGCGTTCAAGCGGCACTCAGGAAGCAGTAGTATAGGGGTCACGATAGCATTGGTAACAACATTGGCACTAGCAGAGTGCATGTGACGGTGCAATCTATACAAGTTCTGATTTCTAGAGATGGAAAACTCGCTGCTGTTATGGAAGGAAAAGCAGACGGTATATAGTAAATAGCATCATCCTCAATGTTTATTCTAATAAGTACAGTTTTGCTGCGTGACATAATCTTGCGAGCCGTCTCCAAATACCAACGTATACTATGGCTGCTTTGATATGTTCTGACCTATTATAACACTAGCATCGCTACTCAAGGGGGTGGGTGTGACGAGAATTGTAGGCATTGATAACGAGAGCATGGTAACAGGTACTAATAGGCGCGGCCAAACATAATTGTGTTTAACGGCGTTGTCAAATTGCGACGTTGACCTTCGTCTTAGAGCACATGGATTGGAAAAGGTGCGATCTATGCCGGGGAAATTTGCGTCTGTCGATGCATTTTGAGTAAATGAGAGCCAAAAGTAGACGACTTGGTGTGCATGACATGACGAGAAATCTGGCCGACAGGTGCGTATTCATTTTTGTCGTATCAGTTGGTCGGCGAGCCTGCTGCTAATGTAGCCTCGAGATGAATCGGTCTGCTTTATGTACCGGTTATATTTTACACCCAATTCTCTCATAGAGTATTTCTAGCCTTTTTATAATTTCGTCGCTATACGTTTATAGACGGTGGAGCACATCGCTCAACGATAGAGTGCGCAATTTACATAGCGGATCTTGATGTGAATCTCCGTAAATGATCGGCAAATCGTTGCCGAACACATCGAAAAATATATTTCTATGTGGATCCATAAGCTGGACTAGTCTGGATAAAATGGGCATATATCATAGCACTGCAGAAGCCATCATAAACCGCCACACTGGCGGAAAAGTCGATTCCAAGATTGGTTCTATAAGTCGATTCGACTTATACGACTTACCAGTTCGCGCCTGGAGCTGCAGCCTTATTCGGCCTTTAAAACTTGGACTCTACTGGACGAGTACCTATGGATTCAGCTTTGTATGCCGCTGTCCTTGCGTGCCGTTTATATGCCCTTTGGAAAGATTGGAAAATTAACTAATTTAACTGGCCTAGTAAGCCTCAAAATCCTCGAGTTCGCAAAAGCACCTGCTATGCTATATAACGTTAATAGCTGGCTAGTCGGTTACTTGATTGAATTGAGTAATAAAACCCAGTAGAGGCAGCCCAGCACGATCCAGCCATTCATCATTCTTCTTACCACATACGTAATTTATCTGGCCGACGATGCACAGCATTTTAGACAAAGCATGAAGTGAAAGCGTTTTTGTTTTCTCTAATGTAAATTATCATCAATGTCTATGTGCAATATATAATAAATGATCAATGAAGAAAAAGCAGGTGCTTACGCGTATGAGCCATGAAAAACCAACGAACGCTATTTCTAATCTATTTTAAGCCATTGTCTTTGAAAGGCACAAATGATTCGGAGGATATCGTTGCGGCGTATGCTTCTGGTCGTTCAAATGGAAGGTTTTTAGCGGAGGAAAACCAATTCTCTCATATTCAAACCGCTGCACAAAAAAATCGAGTGGTCACGAATAGATGTTGTGTTATAATAACCCTAACAGTAGACAGTACATATTGTTAGACTGTCTTATAATTGCAAGCTGAATTGTTGTCAAAATCGCCCATCCCGTACTTTCCAACATAATCCTTTTTTATAATCTTTAAATGGTAGGAACTTTTGGGTTCGCATAAATCTAATCGTCGGCATGCTATTTAGCTCTCGGTGAAGACAAACATGGGTGTTTATGCACTGCAGTCGTACAAGGCGAATACGTTTTGCATCTTCCTTAGATTCTCAAACTAAAGTGATCTTCTAGTAGTACTTCAAAGTGAAGTCTTTCTTTAACTATAGCGTTCGTCAGTACTTCGAGTCTGATAAGAACCTATTTACTCCTTAAGAATCTCATCTTGCTTGCCATCTGCATACGCACTATCGTACCGTTTCAACCATTATCCAACAATCTAGAGAGAAAGTGGGAGTGAGAGAGAGACTAATTTGAATATAAAAAGTTTTAGTTCGAGCGAACCCCCCGATTTTCAACTACCTCTTTTACAACTGCTCCCCACCATTTTGATTTTTCCGCTACAAGGTTTTACCTCTTGTTTCTCGTTATCAGTATAGAAATTGTTTTTATCGCGGCGTTTGCAACACAGATCATGGGAACTCCGTAGTTAGCTAACATAAATATTAGTATATATTTATGTTAGCTAACTGGCAAAATTGGCTGATGTCTGCTTCGAGCGGTCTTCATTTATAATACAGAGCCCAAGTGTTCTTAACCCAACAGCAAATATTGGCAAATGTGGAAAATTTGAGTATGGGTATCTTTAGACTTTCTTTAGACCTCTAACTGCCACCGGTGTTGATTAATAATGAAGTGCAGAGAATTGTTCTTTATTATTAATTAATTAATTATATATTAATTAATATGTACACGTAGACAAATCGAATCGAATAGGGTGGCGCTGTTGTTGTTCATCTTACTGTTATCATTATTATTATTAGCACTAGTATTTTAGTGTTTTCATTCCATGATCTTCTGCTCCCCAAAAATAAATCTTCTCGATCGTGTATATATACAGAATATTAACACGTCTAGTGTTATACATCCGTGCCTATGGTTCGGTGCTTTCGTTATAATCGTTATTACCGTCATTATCACTAGCGAAAGGATATACTTACATATAAGAAAGTACACTACAGTAGATGAAGAGAACAAGAGTGAAGAAAATAATGAACACTTTAATCGGTGCGCTTGGGTGCTTCTTGCATAGCAGATGCACAGCAAATCAGTGCAAATCCACCCCTGTGTATTTCCTTGTTGATAGGTCAATCTTATGATACTGGTGTGCGTATGTATGTGTATTTAATATCTTATCTGGTATATTGTCCGCCTGAATAATCGTGTGCCGGTGCATGTTGTAGGATATTGCAAACATGCTTCGATACTGATAATGGCCGCCGAGAAAACGCACAGAAAAATCGCTTGGTAGATATGGATATCAAATTCGTTTCAAGTGAGACAACAGACGAGATAAACGAAGCCTTAAGGAGCGTAGGTTCGTTAAGGGCAATGCAGGTTTCTTCTCACGATTTTCTCTTGATCTTTCTTTACTTCATTCGCTGAGTCCCCCTACAAGGACAAGATAGACCGAAGGACTCCCGCTCGTCAGCCTTGATCCTTCTCACTTCTCCTTGTTCCATCTTCTATAGCTTTTGCTCTAGTACAGCGGTTAATAGGAAATGATACTACACCCGAGGTATGCAGCATGCACACCAGCATCCCCTACCTTGGTTCAACGGCGTGGGAGACTCCCGTTTTTGACTACTTCTGTTCCAACGATCTCTCCGTTGTTCCGTCCTCTCTAGACCAGTATAGAGTAGACCAAAGAGCAGCAGCAGCTGCAGCGCATCCAACCGCCTTCAGTCATAGCGGTAGCAGCAATAGCTGCAACGCAGTACTAGAACGTCTTCAACTTTGTCGGCCCCTACCACCTTCTTCTCATCAGGACCATGCGCGAAGCTATCTGACGACAATAATCAGTCATTAGTAACTGTGCGGCCGTCACACGAACTGCGTGTGTGTGCATATGTACACGTCCTTATTAGGTGAACAGAAGAGCCGGTTAACCAACATCTGGATAGCATCTCCACAGAGAACAGGCTGCAGGCAGGATGGCGAAGGCGCAGCAGCACTAGCCGAGACTAGTCTCCAACTAGAACGAGCGTAGAGGACTAACTTGTGTATCAAGCCGTAGGAAAAGCCGAGACGAGACGAGACGAACAAGCCAGCTGCCCCCGTACTACACGGTCAGCCATCGGCCGTTTTGTAATGTTTGGGGTCTAGTGCGTTGATGCATTGCCGCTGCACCACCTCCGCTGTCGGCACAACCGCCGAGTATGCCTCCGTTCGGCAGGTCTACCGCCGTCCCTATTGTCCTTAATCGGCTGTTCGGCGTCTTAGCATTGCTGATTTACTAACACCACGATCAGAATCAGTAAAGCGAGCATAGGCCCAGTCCAGGTGACTTGCACATTCGCTGAGCAGAGCGAACACTAGAGCAGTAGCAGAAGCAGAAAAAGCAGCGACAACGACACTCGTTGGGCAGCAGAAGTTTTCGATAAAAACGACATGGTCTCAGACCATGCGGTGCAACCTAAAGGCTGCCTACTTCTGCTGTACTACCTGGCTAGTAGTCGAAATAAAACTGGTAGTAGCAGTACCTTTATTCGCTTGATATTGTTGTCTGCAGCTCGTTCAAACAGTGTCCGCGATTGAGGTCCCTACAACGGTTCGTCTAGCTTCGCTAGCTGGCTCCGAAGTTCTAACTGCAGTCGAAGTAAGGAGTAAATGCGACCAACCGCTTGTTACCTCTATCTACTCCAACGAATTTTCTCAGCGCTTGCAAAAGGTGTTTATCATCGTTGTTGGTTATGCCTGTGTGCTCCGAAAAATACAACTTCTTCAAGGAGCACTGTTCGTCTGTCTGAGCAGGACGATTGAATGGCGAAGACGGTTGCGGCTGCATCGGCAGCGTCGACTACGGTGGTGGCAATGGTGGCGACTGTGTCGTCGGTTACCAGGGAAGCTTCGTTGCTCCTTTCTCTAGTTTAATGCATTTTCACAGTTACTCCCCCTACTTCGCTGCGTTTCTCAACGAAAGCTGGGCCATCACACTGAGCTATCAAGTCGGCTTTCTTCACAGCAGCAAAAAGGCCGAAGCAGGACAATCCTGGGTTGCGTGTACTATGACCCTCTGCGTATACCTGAAAGCAAAAACCTTGATAGAGCCCCTCTTCCACTATTGCCATCACTACCTTTTTCTATGACGACAGTTGAGGTAGTAACGCTAAAGCAATATCGATAATAAAACAATGATGAAGACTGAAAGCAGCCTTAGTATGTTACAATAGTCGTAATCGCACAGCTGAGTCCAGTATAACAATATCTGAAGTTTCACAGGCCTACACGTAGTACGTACCCGTGGACCGATCCACTGCAATACGATCAGTGCTACCATGGACAGTTTCATCAGCTAATGCGAAGACTATCACTATGGAGGTAACTCCTATCTCTGATCTCTTTTACGTTAGACAAGGCGTCTCGATCAAGCTGGTTCGATGGTCTCGACTATGGCAAGTTCACTCTATGGTTTTGCCTGATACTGAAAGCAAGAACGCAATCTGTTGTCTGAAAGTCCACGAATAAAAAGGGCGACGTATAGAACTTCCTATTACTTGGAGAAATGATATCGTAAGGTTATGATTGTTGGAGCATTAGCGGGTACACACGCGACAGCTGAAGCAACGTGGGTACACTAAAACCATCGAGCACAACTATAATCTTATATAACCGTTCAGCTGAAGCATCATCATTACACCATCCCCGGAAAATGCCACCTCACGTTCACGGTCATGCGCGCTCAATAGTAGTCTGGCTGACTTCTGCATTCTGACAAGTGGGTGGCAAAAGACGAAACAGCAGTTCGCCGACCAACAACGACTCTCTTCAAAAATGAACGGCCATCACTCTATGAAGATAGAGCCTGTCGATTTATCTATCCATTCGTGTCTTGGTCTAGAGTCCGATCCCTGCTGCTTTTAGACTTGAGTCGAGTCGCTGCTTTTGTTGTTCGCCTCACTCGGAGGGGGTGGCATATGGCTGAACGAAACGCCCGTCTCCGAAACAGGCTGTTTTTCGCTCTCGCCTATCCGCCCGAAAAATCGCCATCTCGTCGACTGTTCGTAAGCTCTCAAGCTCTGAAAGAGAAAGAGCTCGGACTTAGTCCCTTTTGGTCGGGGGCCTCAGTCTTCTGCCCTGGTGGCTAAGCTTGTCCCGCATAACAATGGACAGTATTACTGCCTACGCAACACTGTGCGAAACTGCAGTACCTCATTGTAGCAACAGGGCGGTAGCGGAATGAAGGTTAAGTAGTGGGAAGCTTGAAGGGCGTCGGGGGGCTACAACATAGAACATATCGTAGCACAGACGCGTTTGCTTTTAAAAAGATGACTCTGCAAAATATCGCGTCTGCACCCACTATACCATACGGGTTTGCGAGTCATGTGCACAACCCATAGGAAATTTCCTATTTTATGTATGTGTATAGACATTTGGGCAGATATAAGCTGTCGTGGTGGAGGAGGGTGGAAGTGACTGCATAGGTACATCGTCTATATGTTGCGCGCGATTCAGACCCCACGGTAGGTTCTGTTGTGTCTATCAACCTTCTTAGAAGGCTGTCGAGTTATACAGACAACAGGATACTTTTGCACATACAGGACTGTTGTAATGTCTGAACCAGCCCTGCGGCTGTGTGCAACGCGTCGTCGAGTCATCCTCGTCATGGTCCTCATCCGCCTATGCGTCTGCTACTTCGTTTTCTGACCGATGAAACTCTGCGCTTTCCTACTATAAACTGCCAAATGTTTGCTTGATGCTCGTCGTTGTTGTAGTGTAACGGCCGCCCCAGCTGTGCTGGTTCACTGTGTCCGTGGCTGATTTCGAATACTGACGCCGTTACGATCACCAGTGATGTCGCTGCGGCTGTTACTGCTAGTCTCATCGAATCGTCATCATCAGCCGGCAGCAGGAAACGCCATTTAAAAGGTCTTCTCCAACTTTGGTCACGGAGCAAAACCCAAAGACTTATCCAAGCAATTCACTTATCCGTAATTATCGTATCGGACTCACCAACTAACCTTCAGCAGACATATGCACGACAACAGAAACAGCGGGTCGAGAGTCAGCATCAAGAAGCAGGCGGATCGCAGACCCCGGAACCATTGGGGGGTAGGTCCAGAAGCCAACGGGCCGACGATCATGTTAGTGGAAGCCGTTGTGTTGCTATTTACCGGAGTTAGTTGCTGATAGATAGTTACCTAGATAGCGAAGACGCGTCTATGAGACTACAACAGCCGATAGAAATATTCATGGCAGAAAAATATCTTCGAGGTTGTTTCCTTTGTATATTGTTGCTACTGTATGTCCCGATACATACTCGCTTGGTTTAAAGGTCGATTTAAACTGCCCAGCTGCGCCACCAGCTCAAACAGCTCTCTCACCTATCATCTTCTTAGAGGCGTACCATAGATTTGACTGCCGGTAAAATGCAGTATGTCGATTGCTGTTCTCTGGAGGTTTGCTGATGTGAATAGGTCACGAAATCTCAGCATGCCCATATAACCCCCATATACGTTCCCATGGTATACTACCTGCATTGAGTAGATCTCTGTTGTGGAAAATTGTTTGCAACGGCTCGTTTCGGCAAAGCATTTTAGTTAATGTAGAAAACAGATATAGTTACTGGTTGAAAGCACATTGAATTTTGACAGAGATTCGAGGACGGCTGCTTAGGCCTATCTCTATAGTGAGAATGTACATCTGCACAGCTTTGGCCGTAAAGGAGCTTGGTGTCATTTATTAGCGCGTCATCTCTGTTCCTATCTAACGACAATTACTGTAGGGATATGCGAGAGACTGACAGCATCCTATCTTCTCTACCGTTGAGTCTGAACAAAATCACTCGTAAATTTGGTCATATTCGTATTATATGTTAACGTGTCGTCATGAGTGCTAGCGTAAAGATAAATAGCCCCCCATGAGTATTAAGTGCTCGTTGAGTATGTAGACACATCATTAGCGGCTGTTATTTACCCCGCTACGTAGATCTCATAAAAAGCGGCCGGCAGGCATAATTCTCACATCATTATACAGATACACTTGCAGAACAGCGAGCTATAGGAATCAATACGGGTAAAAAAGGCTTTTGTTTGGCCTAGAAATCATGCAGTAGGTTCAAATTTTTCTACTATATAGACCACACGAATCGACGTCTTTGTATTTTATTGGTAATTCATAAAAAAAAAAAATAAATAATAATTTTTCTTTTTCTAATGGTGTCCTCAGAAAACGTTACGTGCTTAATTTATTAATATGGCTACTTTTCATTTCATCGTGAATATTCGATTGTGTCCGCAATTCGACTTGTACTACTTAGGCACAAGTTCATACAAAAAAACATACAGCAGGTCGTTGCTGTAGTTCTCTGGGTAGTGTCTCTACCCAGGCGTACCAGTATCTACACTTATGGAGTTGAGCTAGTGCTGAAATTCTATATATATATATATATATATATATATATATATATATATATAGCATTATTGCAAAGCTGTTCGTACAACAGTCTTGAAGCTCAAGGCAGACATGTCGATTTCAAAGCCGATTTAGCATCTGCGATAGCGCTGTTATACAGCATTATTTTATCAAGTTTAGTGTCGCAACATAACATGCCGGCGGAACGTACGTGATAATACCTAGAGAATCGTTCGCATCAACGGGGTTCCTGCATGTCCTTACCAAATGGAGATCCAGTCTCAATGACGAATCAGCCCTCACCGACTTCGTTCAGCTATCATACGTTCCTTGTTGGCGGATAGAATTTGCCTCGAACGTCTGCCTCCCGCCACGACCGTCAAGCATCAACACAAATCTCGTACAGTTGTTCTATCTTAGTCTATGCAAAGATAACGTTGTTAATAATAAATACTGATAAATGTTCAACGATTGTCATGCGTATATTCAGTGACTTCGCGACTGTGACTAGTACAGAAAAATCAATCTTGCGATGGCTGTGGGTACAAGACGAGATGACCTACCTGCACGACACGCTCTGAACTACACCGAAGAAGCTGACTATTACGGAATTGTTTTTATTATTCTATAATGATCAGTCACAGCACCAGTTGCTTGCTTTCGTAATAGCTCAGAGTGGTGATCATGATCGTTACCTGCTCATGTGTTCACAACCCGCTGATGCAGGATGCTCACATCCAGTCCGTTCAAGCTATTGTTGTAGCTGATCTAGAGAAATTTCGTAATAGGACTATTTTTATTAGAATTTCTTTATTTTGACTTCGTAAACACACGCAATACGCTGTTCTCTTTTGTAGGTGCCCCTACTATTGAGTTACAAGGATATCCATCTCGTACTCATATTTTCACTGTCTGTTGACGAGAACCAGCGTCGACGTATCACCAGCAACTCCCCAATGTCGACATCTACCTACATATGTTGTTACGTTCTGTCTTCCTATATATATATGTATATATATATATATATATATATGTAGCGTTCGCTTTGTCTTAAGTAGTCTTTGATTCTCTTCCAGATTTTCACGGATATATCCATATATTTTCTCAAGAAAAACATCGGGCACAATTTTTGGTTGGTGGCATTCCCAATAAATCGCGCGAACGAAACGCCAATGAAGTTCTACCAAATGAAACGACAAAGAAAAGGAGGGGGCCAAACGAACCGTTAGAAATCAAGCGAAAGGAAGATAGATCTACTACTAAGTTTATTTCGCTAGCTGGCTCTCCCATTAGCTAACTCATATTAGCTAGCTTCGTTCCTACTTATAAGGTTCTGCTAATGCAGAGTGTTTGTTGCGTTTTCGCTCGTCTCTTCCTTCTGTCGACGTCGTCATAGCTGCTGCCGTTGAGCTAGGGTCGTCTTTGAGCTCCTGCCACAGTGCTACTTAGTGTTGTTTTGTCGGTAGCCGCAGCGGCCGTTTTGGCCAGCGATGCTCCGCGGCTATGGCTACAACTGCCTCGACGGATGCCGGTTGTCTATCTATCTGCCTGCCATCGCCCCGCTACGACGCGTCTCTCAAAGAGTCTATATCTTTCCGCTGCTACCCACTCCAAGAGTTGCTGTCGCCGCAGCTACGTGTGACTGTTGTTTCTGCTGCTGCTGCTGCTGCTGCTGATGCTGTTGTTGTCGAAGCAATAGAAACCCAAGGCAGTTAACGCGGAGGCAGGCAGGCGGGCTTTCTGCCTTTTTAGTCGTATAGATTTCCTTCTCTTTACCCCGCCAATTTTACTATAACCACCCTGGTTGTGGCAGCCTCATCTCTACCACCACCCCTCTACTACGACGGATCATCATTGTCTACCAGCGTTGTCTGCTACACGCTAGCCCTGGGTAGATGTGGTGGATTCGCCATTTGTCGATCATTTCACCTTGGGCTCTGTACGGGAGCTTTGGAGGTAGTTGTTGTGGCATCGACAGAGCGCCGTTGCTGCTGCTTCGCGGGTCGACTTGGCCGTTCACTCAAATCGGCTCACAACTACCTGCTTTTGCTTGTTTTTTCATCGTCTTCGTTTTCGTTGACACCGCCGTCATCGTGGTAGCAATCTTTCTCAGAAAATTTTTCTGCATATTGGTAGTCAGACAGACAGACAACAGCGATGGCGGCGGCAGCTGGAGCAGCAGCTCAATCGGGTCTGTAGATGCTGTTGCAGACAAGCATGAAAATATCACGGCAGCGGCGACAGAAGCGGCATTAAAAGGAATACCTAGCGTCCTAGTGATGGTTCGTTGGGATGGTATGGAGTGTAAGAAGCAAAGACAAGACAGACAGGCAGGCAAAAGAAAGAATCTCAAAGGAAAATGAAAAGAGCGCCCATAAGAAAGAGTCGGCTACCTCGTAGTGGCTGTACTAGCCGTCATCATGGCCGTAAGGAAGCGTAACATAAACATGGCCTTGCTTTTTATCTGCACGTTCCTTGGAGTGGGACACTGAAACTGCATACTACTACTACTGCTGCTGCTGGCAGCGAAAAGATGATACGAACAAACAAATATTGGTGCGTGTATGTTCCGCTAGATCCGACTGGAATCAGAAGTAATCAGGTAGGAGAACATGGTAATGATGAATTGGCGTCAAATCATACAGCATCAACTCCGCTTTCACTAGCATTATAAAATGGAACAGGATAAGTTGTAGCTGTGAGGAGAAGTTTTATTGTCCTTCGCGAAAGCATAAAAGCGTCAGCTTTTGCTTGGATCAAGGCAAATCACAGTTACCATCTTGTAACTTCTTGATGACATATATATCAAAATATTCAATGCTGTTAACTTCACCATCTTACTCATGATCTTTCTTTTGGATCTTGCATCAGAAGGACGATAACAAAGGCAAAGGGAACGTAAGGAAGCTTCGAAGCACGTAGACTTCAAATCAGATTTCACTCACTCACGTTTGCTGTTAGTAGTGAGACTTCATATACAGCCTTCGAGAACACAATATACCAGTATCAGAAAAGGTCTATAAAACCATTTAAAACACTTTGCATCATATGAATTATACCAGCCTTGTTGAGTTCATAAAAACTAGCTTGAAAGACGTCCTAAATGATTGTACGAGAGCAACGAGCGGCATTGGATTTTTTAGGCATTTAGAGCACCTACATGTATCGCTAGGCCCGTGAACCTTTGTCTGGCAAAGCGAAAGGCGTCATATACGTTTAGCCGGTTCGTATCGTTCCACTCGTTTCTCCTCATCGCAATAGAATCCCTAGCGACCTCTGCGAATTTTCAGTTTCAATTTCTAAGGTTCATCTCACAGATTTGCGTTGTTGGTAGCTCAAAGCTGTGCTGGACCCTTGGATAGCAATGACAAATTCGCTAAGGGGTACACAAAACGATTTCGGGTCACTATGTGCAATTTCAATCTTGTCTTAAGTATATACGATTTAATTGTTCGAAGTTTTTCTACTACAAGATTTTTCCTAGTGACGCGTATCACGTACATTACGATCGGAGCTACTTCGAGGTAGAACAAGCTGAGAGCGCTTGCGAAAGACAAGCGACGAGGCGATTGGATCGCCGATCCAATTAATTGGTCTGATTCACGGGGTGGTCACTGGCCGTGAAGTCAGTCACAAATCTGTGAACACAACTGGTGTTTGCTGCACTCGGAACCCGTTTGACACTAGTGGTACTATGTAGTCTCTATACAAGATGACCTCGATTGGTTTTCTCGGCCCTTTTTGTTTGACTAAAAAGGCCTTTCAGCGCGATGGAAAATAAGAGTGGAGTTAGGTTGTCCTCCTGGGCCTGACCAGCTGTCTGTGTGAAAAGTGGGGGTTCCAGGGTTTTCCTGTAGGATCGCGCCAAGAACCAGAACACATTTATAGTCACATTCATATTGGTTAGCGTGCGCACAGCCTTGTCCAAAACTATACATAACGCTGCCTTAAAGTCGATGAACAGCGTGTATAGCAGGCTGTGCAGCATGGGCGACGCTCTTTTGATGTCGGCCGTCAAAATCCTGCACGCCGTTTCTGTGGAGCGTTCTCTCTGAAACATATGTTGCTTCCTTACGATGGGGTGTACCCGTTCTAAGTAGCTGTTTACCCTCTTAGTCAACAGCTTATAACAGACGCCTTTCTTATTCCTCGCCATGATCAAGGTATATGGTAGAATCACCCTTTCCTTGGAAGATCATTCACAGAATAACATTTCTTTATAGTAGGGCGGTGCTATTAAATAGTGTTGTTCGGCAGGGTGCCAGAACGAGGACACGTTTGAGATACTTATTGTAGTTCCTATTTACACCGGTAGATTTACTGTTACGCGGGTTTCAAAGATCTTGCACTAGTTTCCGCATCGTGAAGTCTTGTTGAAGGATACTGCATCATATCGAGATCCCCTTTTCTCACGCTGTAGCGAGAAAAGACACTTCGTGCGGTATCATGTACTTTGACGTAAACATATCCGAGAAGTAATTTGTAAGGGCCGAGAAGCTGATCTGGTAAGCCGTTGAGCAGGCATGATGCGTCTGCCACTAGTATGATTAACGTTGTGCATCGGCGACCAAACGGGCCTCAAGCCGTTCAAAATATTGTTGCCTTTGTGACGCATACAATTTTCGATAAATCATCTTAAAAAGCGGAAGTTAAAGGCTGGAATTCGAATTGTACCTCGGCCATAAAACTAAAAGCCATCTGGCGCCCCGAGGCAAAACTGCATGTATAGTTCAACAACGACCTATGGTCCCGCGGGAGGGAGGAGGGACTCTGAACATTCTGGTGACACTTCGGTTGAGGGCTGAAAGCTTGCATGTAGATAAATCGCTGAGCTTTTAATATAGCAATAAAGCAAATAAAAACCAAATAAGCAAACATGCTTCGGCCAAGTCCATTGGTACGTTTCGAAAAAGCTCCTACAATTGAGTGCAATGGTGCATATATACATATTCGGACCACTGGATATTACGAATTTCAGTACGTTCTACGACAAACGCTAGTTTGCTCTATGAGACACTATACTTTTTCCATCAAATAGGGTATCTCGATATGCACTAGACAACGTTCAGGAGGCAGATTGTCCTCAAGGGAAACTTATATACATTTAATAGCGTGTGTATTCTGGTTCGTTATTACTTCACGCGAAAGTGTAGAGTAAATTAGCACGTAAATTTAATTTTATGATGTAACTTCTTGCGATGCTCGGATTTTACTGTGAACTGTTTCTAAGTGACGCTTAGACTGGGCATTATCAGTAGACAATAACTTATGGCGTCAACTGTAGCACCTGTTCAGTCCGGGCACAGGCGCATATTCAGCCTTATATAATTGAAATGTCAAAATCAGTGACGACTACCCCCTGTGTTTTCAAATGCAGTTAGATGTTTGTCGGCGTGTGACTTCGCTGAAGATTAGACACTACGCATTTCACAAACAGATAACATACGTCTCTCTTACATGTCGGCGACGTCAATTTTTCTGCGACGTTACCCTTTTTACCAGTTCGTATTTGTTTCTCTCTGGTCCCATGATATTGACTTTGAGGGCAAATCATCCGAGCACCTAACTCTACATTAAAAGAACTGGAAAAGCCTTCTCCAGCCATCGCTGTTACTGCTGTCTAAGTTTCTCCTCCTTTTTATCGAGAGCAGTCAAAAATATGTTTCTTGTGTAATATTCAGATCTCGACCACTTGCTCTACCTGTTCAATTGTAGTCGTTCCAATTTGAACTAGAATTTACGTTGTACAGTCTAAATTAACTAGCGTTGCCGCCTTGTCAGCGTGTTGACTCTAATACATGTGGTAAACGAAAGGATCCCGCTTGATCAAACCAGCGAGTACAACTTATCAATAACGTTGAGTCGTCATAGTAAAAATAGCGTAAGGAGTTTTCAATACTCTGTACTGACGTATATTAGGCCAACGTATGTGTCGCGGCAGCTTGACGCGAAAAGCAGGAATATGCCGTATCGAAAGGGCGTTGCAGTCGGCCTGCGCAGTTTGCCTCTAAAGAACAGGTGGGCATGCTTGATAATGCACAGTAGAATTCAACAAATAGCCACAACAGCAGTAGTAGCTAAATCGGCCGTCAAAACGACAGAAGACCACTTCGTAAAAAATGACCTATAGCACTTTTTTATACATCGCGTGGTCGCAGAGTATTTGCCCAGCTTCCGTTTCCCTGCCTGGCTGTCTTACATGGCCTTATTTGACGTATTACCATGCTGTCAAATTAATATAATGTTTTTGTTATTACTCTGATAGTAGTTTTCAACTTTGTAAGAGATTGGCACTTATCTAGCTGATAACGACCGAAGCGGACCTCGTTGTATGAGTTTCAGTAGTAACATTTTGAATACGACCTTGGTCGAACAAGTTGTGTAACTGATGCTATTGCATCACGTGTACATCCTCCGAGACGGAGGAGATATAGCTAGTTTGATTCATCGAGGTTCAGGTATGCATACAACGACTGAAACCGTTTTTTTGCTTCTGATACATCTTGAAATACTCGTACGATTAATCACCTATCTTCTTTTGAACTGGTCCTAGCATCTGATTGTCGTGCTACAAAATGTCAGCAAAATTATCTAGTTTATGTAATTGTGGTATTAAAATGGGCAAGCACTTCACTTGTTTGTGCGGCGGGGGCATTGATTGAAATCAATTCATTGGTGCGGGTCCCGCCTCTTTCATACACAATTTGTTTTCGTTGTTTGTTTTAGACACAACATCATTGAACCCAGCATGATCTGCACCCCAATATGTGAATCATCCCACGGTTTGTGCGAAAATTGTTAGGCACCTGTTACGGACGTTCCGTATATAATGAACTTTTATTGCGTTGTTGGTACCTGTTTTGCGGGCATTGTTCAAAACTTCTATGTTCGCTGTATCGGTTCTACATGACTAGATTTCTCCAACAGCGATTGAAGTGAACGAGTCCAGGATACAGGTGCATATAGAATCAATTATATGCATATGCTGTAGATAGTCTGTTTGTCTCCGCTGTTAATAAGGTAGTGATTGCTGCCGAAACAATCTCTTCACATCCATCCATCTATCCTTAGTGATCATAGTAATACCCGATGAAGATATTCATTTTGTCACTATAGCTTATAATGCAAGGGCATTTCCTTCGTACGCCCACTTTCCCCTATGCTGAGCCGTTCACGGTGTGCATCAACGGTCCCTAATGCTTCTTGCTATACGGTTTACATCTATTTTGTTACCGTTTAGAGGATAATGGTACAGCACGAAACGTGACGTACATTTTGTGTACACAAGGGTAGACTGGTGAGGCGACTCTACCGTTTTTGCTGTTGTAGTGCTGTGGTTATGACCGCCGCTGCTTGCTGATACTATGCGGCTAGCGACAGTCGACACACACTGGTCGCCAACGTGTCCGTAGGCACGCCGTATGTCCAGGTCCATAGAAGAGCCTGTGGTGGTACATTTCATGCTAGAAGTATATTACTTGTTACTAACTCTATTACGCTGTACATGTACCTCCAACATTTTATTGTCGGCAGCGTCAGTCCGTGCTGATCAGCTACTTCTCGGCTACTAATGCTACTTGATGCCTACAGACAATCGTTAGACTATCGCTAACTGTTTACTGTTGCTACAAACGGTTCGCCGCTCTGTGGCGTTTCTGGCTCCAGGCTGTGGCCGCTGTGGAGCTAGTCAATCACTGGAGGTCCGTATCCCTTGGTCCTCTAATAGGCCAGTGTCACAGTAGCTGCAATAGTCAGTGCGCAGTGTGCTGCAGAAGACTAAAGTCGGGAGCATTTTCGATAAGTAAATAGATAGACCACCCTCCAGTATGAGACGCGGTGAATGGCCACCCCTCGATGCCCATACGATGCTGCCGTCGTTTTCTCCTCGTCACACAGTGGACGCTTTTCGACATAGAAAACATTGTCCTATTGCAGGTTTGGTTCTTGCTACTCTTGTTGCTGATTCCATACAACGCGCTGTTTTTCGCTCATTTCAGTAGATAGTTGTGTGGTAACAACAACTAATGCTACGATTTCCCCAGCTTCGACGAGTTAAGGCAATGGGGGCGATACAGGATGAAGCGAACGTAACAGTTCTACGCGTTTACGTAGCAGAACACTCGAGGTGATTCTAACGAGTCTGTTATTTTTTTCGCTAGCATACGAACGTCAGTTCAGCCGATTTTGGGTGTTGATGAAGAATAACGCGCGTACAAAGGTCCGCCCACACTGATAGATCTGTATATCTCTATAGAGATAAAGCAAAGTACACGTATAGGGTTCGTTTTAGTCGGTTGTTTTTTTTTGCTGATGCTTCAACGATACTGCTACAGCTCTGCGTATGCTAGCTATTCCTACCAAAACCATATGTCGACACAGCGGGTCGGCCGGCTAGTTCTTCTTAGCTACTGTTGACCAGCTTGCTCCAGCTTTCACATCATTGTTTTGATGATAACAATAACACGCCACCGCGCAAAGGAAAATTTGTAGGAGCTAGTCTCTGATAATATGCAAGCTTGACGTACGCGTCATGTGGCACACCGTCCATACTGAGACGTCGAGTGTGTAATGACAGACAAAGCGGAAGAGTCTACTCACGGAACCAGCCGGCGTGCTATTCCCTAAACGTGTGTGAATCAATCCAATCTGTCGTTTTCAATCAGCGTTTTGGATTCAACTTAGCTGACACACAACAACTAGACAAAACGTATCTAGTCGTCTTGGAGTGATAGCTGTTACAAAGTTACAATTTGCAGCCCACAAATCGACAGAATACGCTGCTTGCGATGAAATCCCTAACAGCGATACTGGACGCAAACATAGAGCCGCTAGCGGGCAGACCCACGTGTAGGCATATTCAGATGATGGTGAGAATCCATTGACCCATATATGTATCTTTCATTGGAGAAAAAAGTCTGCTACCCGCACATCTAGACTGAGCATGAACCGGATTACTTGGTGCGTTAAATTGAAGTTGCACTATATCTAAAACGATACCGTCTTGTATATTGTCATAGCATGCCGCGCTACTCAGTTGCAAAGCTTCGCGCTCCAGGAAAATTTGCGTAGAAACGTAGTGTGGTTTATGAGCACGTTGGCACAGACACGCACGTACATCTGCATATTCGCGTATGCGCGGCAAAAACACATCAGAAAGAGGTTATAATAACTAATATACATATATGTACCTTTTTCTATTCACAGCCTGTGTAGTGTATGTCGTCGGCGGAACTTTAAGCAGCGACCCCCTGGTCTTATTCAACCAAAGGCTTGCCCGTTTAAGCCGTCACGTTACATATATATATATATATATATATTACGCATGTATTATACGTTGTAAGATGTCCTATCTTAATAGACTGACGAGTTGTTACTGCCGGTGCCTCGCAACACGCTGTTGCCGCCGCAGCTGCCAACGGCTGGCTCCGCGTTGTTCTTTCACGACGATATTGATGTTAAAGCCGACGCTTGTGGCTTGCTGCTAGCGTTGTTGTTACTGTCGTCCGTTGCGATCGTAGCCGTCTTCGTATGGCTGCCTACTTCCTTCCAGCGAGCAATACGGACAGTTTTCCAAAACAAGCAACAATCAGCTTCCAGCCAATTACTGCCCTGCAGCGTCGGCATTGACGCGCTGCCCAGAGCAAGTTAAAGGCAGCCGGCATACGTGGCTGAGACGCGTCCTTTTCTATGTACTACAATAGAACCACGATGGCCAAAACAGCTACGGGCCCAGCGAGAGAAACAAACAGTCACCCGGTGTTTTATATAGAGCGGCATTGAATGTAGCTAACGTTTCGGCTACGACTATTGTCGCTATCACTGATACAACTAAATATATATTTTGATTTTTAGGCTCAGAGCTGTATTAGCATCGCGTAAGATGGCTGCCGGACTCCAGCAGTACACGAAACAAGTGTGCCTTCTTCAAGATTCGAACCAGAGATTCGCGCGCGCCTAAGTACAGTAAATGAATACGTTGCCGTTATTAATTTCGGATTTCGTGTTTCGTATTGCCGTTGAGCAGCGCCGATCGAGGCCGCTGGTCTTTTCCGGCACGACTATAAACTGTATCTTTCGGCGGTCGGTTTCGAACCTAGATTACCTGACGTGCTTCTAGGCTTAGTAGGTAGACATCTTACTGCCATTTGCACTGTTACAAGTGCGGGAGGAGGAACGTACCAGCATCAGCAGAATTAATACTATGGTTACTGCTCGTGCCGTGGAAAGTGCAGCACGCATACTGAATGTAGCATACAAAGGATTGCATGATAGCAACATGTTTCTATAGGTCTAGCATAAAGTAACACCGAATCACTCAATGATCCTGCTGTTACGGTTACTGCCACTGTAACACCACAAACACGTTTCGAACGCTTCTTTAGATAGGAGAAACGCATGATAGGTCAAAGACAGATACACAACACAGAATCAGGCTAATTGTTTCTGACATGAAGGCGCCACAGGTTAAAATGTATTCATGTTCCAGATACCTGCTACCTCTCTGTCTATTAGAAGTGCAGAAATCATGCAAACATGTAAGCTTTTTTCAAGTTTTGCAAAGCTAAGCATATATTTAGCGCCTAATTTTGAGAATAGTCATGAGCAAGGACCGTGTCCTTGCATAGCTCAACAAATGATTACTGCTGCCTGAAGCCATTCGGAACTTCTAAAGTAAAAAAAAATCATCAACATTGATTAGCAAGCTGTCGGCATTTTCGAAGCAAAAACGTACGATCCTTACCGATTCGATAATAAAGGATAAATGACTTTCTCGCTCTGGGATGCCACGGTTATTGATCGGGGATCGACTAGCCATCCACTCTAGCGTCTAGCGAGGTATAGAACATAAGGAAGCCTCAAGCCGTAACAGGTGTACCAGTGACGCTCGACAGAAGAAAAACTTGATACTTAGGGAGTTGGTGGATTGCGAGAGAGGCGGTAGGGGCAGGCAAAAGAACTTCCTTTCACGAAACTATATCTGATTAGGGCTTACAGTTCGGCAAGCATAGTGGCAACGGTTACAATCGGCCGTCGACCAAAGCGAGTGCGTTCCAGCCGCTTCCAGCAGAAATGACTCCCACGAAGAAACGCCGCGGATCAGGCGATGATGGTTAGGCCACTGAGTGACGTCCAGCAGATACGAAAACCAGAGCTAGGGGCAGCGATTTTTAGCGATACCACGCGTCGGGCAAATGTGGTAGACACTTTCCATAGGCCGAACGAAAATAGATCGTCGTCCATCGTACGTCATAATAGAACGACTCAATTGAAGCTATTACGAGGGTAAATATCTTCAACATAGTTGAGCTGAACTGAACGAGTCACATAAAAGCTATACTTCAAAACCGGCGTATGCCGCAACAGAAATTTCGCTAAATTGTTTTCTATGCTACAGTTAGCATTACAAAATAGTTAGTGCAGCATAACCAAGTGTGTATATATACACGTAACAATATCAACAATATGTAAACTAATCTAGCTTTCTCGACTCAATAAATTGTCCTAAAAAGGCCTTATAGAATACGAATAGAAGTGTTAGCACAACATAACCTTGAGTTATAGAGAACCAGTCCATCAGATAGCTACGATGATTGGCTACACCAGATTCTCTTTGGGATACTTTCTAATTTAATCATTTTATCTATGCGTCCGCAAAGATGTCTGTTGTAAGTGCTTTGACTGTTCTAGCTGATTTCATTAAGACGCCATTTTAAATGAACTATTTGTTTAAATTCTATAAAACAGTGGAATTATTTCTTCTGGTGAGCGTTCCTTTAGCATTATCTGCGATTCGTATCCTTTCTTGAAGCACCTAGATGCGTAACAATGTGCTTAATAAACCCATTTGTAACCGATCGCAGGCCATTTCAGTACTAAAGGAAACGAAAAAGCGAAAAAAGAAGCTGCATTAGTACAGCTATTGTTTGTTGCAGCACCTAACTGGAAGTACGCTTTTTAAGTTCTATATGATCTTTACTTAATATAAAAACGAAATACACAGGAACGTAAACGCTAACGGGTAAACGAACAGAACCTAAAAGATACTCGAATTGGCTGTTGGTCGTACATTAAGGATGCTACCGATTAGTAGCCTAGCTCTCCTCTTCTAATAGGTCACAACTATTTCTATGAGCGATTGCCTGAAAGTGCTTTAGATCAGCCGCGCGATCATCCTTGATCTGGGCTATACGAGCTGGCCATAAGCTGTGTAGGCTTATTCCAGTGACAACAGATACACAAAGTTGTTATTACGGGTGTATAGTTTCAGCTGCGGCTACGAGAACCAGTTAAACCGATACGAAATTTCAGTAATACAAATAAAGTCTCTATTTAGCGGGTTTCTAGATAGTCGGTTAGTGGTTTTGCTATTGTTGCTAGGCCGACGCGTTGAGCGCGGACCTAACCGCTCGAAGAAACGAGGTCCTTGTTCACCCGGCAGAATTAATATTGGCACGAATCGAACGAGGTCGTTTTGGCCGGAAACAGGTCCACATGTCGCTCTTTCACTCTTGGCGGCTTTTGCTATGAATCGAAACTAAGAGCTCGGCTATCTATAGGGTCAATGCCGGCGGCGGCGGGGTTAAATTCTCTGCTCAACGGAAACCAGCCGCTCGCCTGATGGACATGACGGCCCGACCAATATATCTGGGTGTTGACTAGAGAATGGTTGATTCTGAAGTCATCTGTGATCATTTCAATGTCGTGTTCGTCTTGCCTCGAGAGGTATTTCTATTGTCATTACTGGCTTTCAGGCACACATTTTAGGCGTATAGAGACGTTAGCGTCAAAGACGTCAGCTGTTCCACTAAATTTTCCCAGGACAAGCTGAAAATGATCGCGGTTGTGTCCTGTCGAAATAGATTAGCTGCACTACCGAGTGCTTGTGTTATGGGATGATCATGGATGTTCTCGAACACGTACAAATTAGTACACTTTAGATATTTAGAGCGCTGGCTGTGGAAGACCGGCGCAGCTAAACGCCATTTGCTCCGCATCCTAGATTACATGACAACAATCAGACACGGGCTGGAAATAACTAGCGTTATTCCTCATCAAGCAGTTAGCTACCGTCCTGGTCGAAACGCGTCTGGGTTGACTGATTGGCCTGGAATAAGTGCTTCTAGTAGACGCCAGCCAGTACAATGCACAAAAGCAGATTTTACCGCGTTGAACGAAGAAAATGCCATACTTAGACAAAGATTGAACAGTAATCGTTACATCTATTTATAACGGCTTACTTTAAAACAATTAGAAAAATTGAATCAATCTTCGACTCTGCTGCCGTTGTTGTTATTGCCATTTATATAAACAGTTTCATCGTGTTCGAAGAACGTTGTTTTGTACACACTTCAATTGACTATCCGCGCCTAATTCTCAACAATGAAGAGATCCCTTGAGAGAAAGCCTCATTTAGCTGTTATCGCTTAACGTGCTCTTACTGCTCTTCCGGAGGTATCGACCTGATTTCACCTACTCATCTCTATATACGCAGGTCCCTTGAAGACCTACTATTGTTTCATGCTGTAGAACCATTAAAATCGTCTCAGTAATAGCTAGTACTGATATATCGATGCTGTGTAGATGTATGAATGCTAGCGATTAGCCAATCAATTAACGAATACCTAAGTTAATAAGATCAACGTAGACGTATCGCATCCGTTCGCGGTCGATGTTGGACACGGTTCATATCGAAACACGTAAACACAGTGTTGCATTTGTTCTGCGGTATTCGAAAAAACGTTCTATTAGCCATCTAACTCCTTTACGTCCGTACACGTATATGGGCCGTAAAAAAAAAACATGGATCTATCGTGCCCTTACTCTCCGTTACCGCTTACAGCCCGTACCGAAATACACGTATTCGAGTGGCCCGCACAACCATTTCCAGCTGCCGTACCGTTCAGAACCGACTGTCGGTAAAGTTAACGAAGCAGCTAGCGATTGGGGATTACGAAAAAGCAAATCGTACGCAATACGTCGTCGCGGACGCTGTCCCGCGCCAGGCTACAACTCTGGGTCTTGGTTGGCTTTCCAGCTTTTGCTACCATTATTTCACAGTACATTTTAATTTTTATCTTAGCAATGAATCGAGCGAGTTCGACCAATAGGACTTTATAAATGGGACCTAAAAAGCTCAAATATCCCACTGTAAGTTATTCCTACTATCACCAGCCGTGCTCAGTGGAATCTTTGCGTCGCCGTTAGGTAAATAGCCGGCTGTACGATTGATTACGCTATCGTTGTCTGTTACTTCCTTCGCACACTTATCCGGTATACCACTTACCGATAGAGCAACATGCAACGTTCATTCAATGTAACAGTTGTTGCTGTGTTATTTGAACGAAACGACAGATAATTCCTGTCGAAATCAATGCTTCCCCTGTAGAATAAATACATTCTGGCATCGGGCCTCGTTTTAAGGAGGAAACTCTTCATAGGGAAGTACAGAACAGAGAAGGGGAGAAGAAAAAAAAGAAAAGGATTTTTTATTTACCCTCCAGAGGTGAGCGGCAACTTGAGAGTATTTATGAGAAGATTTACTTATTTGACTTACAGTGGCTACATTTTCGAGATGGTCGGATTCTGGCGTTGCGATTCCACCATCTGAGCTGCATATTTGTGCAGACAGAGTAACTTCTGAAGGGCTAATCTCTCTCGATATTTTGCCGGATGCTGATAGATCAACTGAGACGTAAGTGATGCATTGTATCCTCATTATAATCTCTTTATTCCTGCGAATTGCAATGGAAATCAGTGAACGAAGCTTGTACCTTTGGCACACAAGACCACAGAGATTTTGCGCGGCATTTTCTTTCCACTTATTAATTACGTCGAAACAAAAAAAAGCATCAGAATACGTTGCGATCATGCCACGAGCGAAGCCAGATTCACCGTAAACGGCGTCACGTCAGCTTCAATGCGGATATGGCCGACTCCATTATAATTGGTAAATATTCCCATAAAGCATATTTAGGAGCGATTACAGGACAGTCTCGAAGTGTGGCGTAGCGGATCAAGGTCGTATGAAGTTTTCGCCACTAGGAAGCATCGTAAATAATTTGCGTATAGCATCATGCAATGATATTTTAATCCCGATGTGCCATTTAAAACCCTTTGCCTCTTCCGTCAGACTTTGGTATAATCATATTTGACATCATACTTGGATCTTCTATATGGGATCGATTTAATTAACTTGGATAAAATCTAGCTGGCACTCCTTTGTCGAGGTCAAAGTTTTAGCCTTGTTCAGTGAGGGACCCACAACGATCTTTCATCAAAGCGCGATCTAGCCCTGGAGGGCGAACGCCTTCGATCAATATCCATGGGCTTTTCGATCCGAGGGCTGAAACAAGTTCTTTTTTATCCAGTAAGGATAAAAAAAATAAAGAGATTATTATTTTGCAAATCGAAGCATCAATATTAGCAGTTCCGCAGACTGGCTGGTATTCATCACATAGACATAATTACGAATGCAGCCGCATATCTATCTGATCGACAGAAAATTCCAGCTCCTTTGACATTTACAGCTCTCCGACACAAGCGTTAGTGTGCGAGAAAGCTCCTTTAGCCTGATACAAAAATGAAATCCGAAAGCGAATATGTACACCTAGTTATTTAAGGTGCACTGCGCAATTTTCGTTGCGCTTAAAAATTCAACCCGGAAGCTATCAATACTTCCTATTTTTTCTCTTCTAGCTATTCTCTAGCACATTTCATTAGTGTTATTTACTTCGCTTTATTTCTCACCTTTAATTGAAAAGGGGGCTGATTCCACGCAAGAATTCCGCACAAGAAAAATACGGCAGTCCATTCCCGTTGTGATCGCTTATAGTATTAATACTCCTCTGTTTCGGATCATCGACGTGGCCTCCGCTGTTCTAGGCAACAACCCTCTCTGCCATTCTAAAGTGGAGGTCACTTGAAGAAGTCTAGGCTGACGCAAGGATTGTCTTGAGCGGAGACAGCTGGCAATCAATGAAGATTTAGGACTTTTGCATTGGTCGTGCATCTGCGCCGATTTATCTACCACTACTTGTGCCGGTCCTGCAGGCGTCTGCTTGCCTTCGATACCGTTAGGAAAGTTCGGCCACTGAGAGAAGACGAGGGCGGAAAGCCAGAGGGTTTTGCCATTGCGAGGCGCTAGCAGTCCGGCGGTTTAGTGTCGATCCCATCTCCAACTTTGTGAATCCTAGTTGACGCAGGGCGACGCAAGAAGGCGTCGCGACGCGACGAACAAGCGCAACGACGGTAAGAAAACTGTACGCGTCGCAAGCTTGGAACCACTTTCATTCACACACACACACACACACACACACACACACAAATAGATGCATCGAATGAAACACTACAAGGTTTAGAAGATCCCGTGACATTCATGCCCGTAAATTTCATGCTTTGTTGTCATTCTTGCAGATCCCGCTAGCAACTCATTTGCTGGCCATTGAAACAGATAAATAGCTTTGCCCTTACCTATTACTGTTATTCACAGGATTAAATCGACCATAAGTCTTGTGATATAGAAGCGAAACAGGTATCCTTGTAAACGCATACACACCCTCTGTCTCTTGGTTTCGAACTTTGGCGGGCCGTTTGGTACTACTTCTGGTACAAAGGTCTATTCTCTATGCAACAAATTACTCATGGCAAACAAAAGTGCGTGGTTTTCAGAACATCAGCTCTTATACAATCTCTATGCGCTGGGCAAATTGCCACCGAGAATCTAAATTGTTTGAGTAACTTCAAATCAACAGTGTAACCCATCGCTAAGAAATATGCGGCTGTAGAAGCAGGTTCCAGCGCGACGGAAAATTTACGACAAAAAAAAACTGCGCGGATTACAAAGTTGATCGCCATCGTTTAAAAGATGCCTTTCTGATGACTGTTTTATTTCAGTCAGGGCGTAAGAGGAGAAATCTAGTGTGAGGGAATTTATTATGTCACGGATTGTTTACAGAGATTTCAGGTACACATAAGATGTCATACAAGTCAAATAAACGCGTTCAAAAAAAAAAGAGAATCCAATAGATTTGAACTATGCTGTTTGTAGCCGAATCACTTCAATAATGAAGTAGCTAGCTGACTTCGATTTTTCTCTTGCTAGAGCTTTTCTTCAAAAATGATCGCAAGCTTGCTTAAAAGAATCAAAGCGATTTTTTGGCCTGAAGTTTTTGCCCCGAGTGTCGCGTGCAGTGAACGAGACGTCATGTAATGAATTACTGAAAAACATTACTTGCATACTCTACAAACAGTGATGCAACAATGAATACTAAAGTGTAAAAAAAGCAAAACGGTGCAGCGGGTCGCATAAGCCGATTCGCACAAAGTGGTCAACAAAACAGCCATGCTTTGCGATGGCCAGATATGGCCGCCGAACAGCCCAGATTTGAATCTGTTGGATTCCTATGCGAGAGTCTTACACGTTTCAATACGACAACATCGGCTTGCTCACTCGTACTACCAAAAAATATTTTTCAGGATTGAAAAAAGCAGGCAGCAGAAACGAACCTGGGAGCGTCTCAGGGCCAAAATCGAAACTTTCGTCGCGGTGAATGGCGATTATATTAAATAAACATTACTATCCGGAGTGACAGTTCTAGCATGCGTAAACCCTTGTTACAATATTTGCTTTAATTTAGATACAGTTTTAGGGAGAAAAGATTAAAAGTCAATCTTGGTGCCGTACCCTATATATGCGAATCGATCGTGTATACCATTCTAGAGTGAGGCATGTGTGTTAGATGCTAACGAAAAAAACAGAAAAAAAAAGACAAAGTAAGGCAGAAGAATCGAAAACCTTTGTCTTCTTAAAAGCCTTGCTTTATTTTTTTGCCTACCACAGCCCGGCCAACAAGCGCCTCCGCTCCTAATTTGGGCTCCTTAGGCCAGTGGCAGGGAAGGAACTAGGTCCAGTTCGTTATCTTTTTTTCAGTCCTGCTGCTGCTCTGGTCGGTCCGCCTCATGGGCTCCCTGCTTGACACTGATGCGGTGCGCTTCGATTTGTGCAGGAATGCTTTCAATGTCCTTTTTCGACTGCTCCTGCTACCGTCGTCGTGACAATGTTCCCGATATACGTTTTTCTTGCCGTCTGTCTTTGGCAGTAAAAGAACCAGAATAGAGAAGTAGCCCGCGAGCTTTGTCAGCATGCGGTACCTTATTTTGACTCGGTTAAACTCGACCGCTCTGCCAGGTCGTCGGCTGACTGTCTTTGGTCATTGGAAGGGCCTAGTTAGTGAACGCTGCAAACAGTGCTCCGTATCAAAGTCCAAGCGACAAAGCGTAGTGCCTTATCAGAGAGGCGTCCCCGCAGGCATTCCCATCGCCGGCACTGTGCTGAGCTCGCTTTAACTGACTCTACCTCCCGAAGTGCCCACCTCACCACCTTGCCTTCCCTTTTCACCTACAATCACCCACCCACCCACCCGACGGATCATCCAATTCTTTTTGTCCAAGCCCGTTAGCCTCAGCACCCAGCAACCCGTTCAAGCAGTGCGAGCGACAGCCACAATTCAGCTGCTGCTACATCTCCTACATTGTTTCTTGCACAACCTTGTTTCTTGTCTCTTTCCTGGACCCGTTGTGACTCCTTCGAAACTAAAGCGGCAGCGACAGCAGCAGGAGCAGTAATGCTACACAAGCCATTATCGCCTTTGGTGACATCTAAAATCAGGAGCCCATTTGCTGCCTCTTTTATATTATGATGATGGCAACGAGCACTATGCTTTTGTTGTCGTCGAAGTCAACATTTCGTTATACGTTGTCACCGCCGCTTCCGTAGTTGTCGGTCTGTCCCTCTCTCCTTCGTCGAACAGCCGTTGCATCATTGTCGTCTGCTGCCACTCGCTCTCTCAATTCGTGTGTCAAACTAGGACCGATCGACCGACCGGGCAGCCAACCGCAGGAAGGCAAATCGGGAAGGCGGCGAGCAAGCGAGCTAGTTCGCTGGTTGGCTCGTTGGTTGGGGGACAGGCTAAAAATTCAAGGCCCTAAACTTGGTCCGAGTCGTCCCTATCTTCGGCGTTCCTCAGCACTCGTCTCGTCCCCTAACCTCCGTCACTACGTCTAACCCCTCTACACTGAACACCGTTCTAATATCCCATTTTCTCTCTTACACTACACTGGGCAGAGCAGGCGGCGCCAGTGGCGATGGTGGCACTAGCAGTAGTGGTAGCGCAGGCGGTTCTCCCAACGCACACCCACAACCGGTTCAGCCTCTTCTCCCACCTTCAAGCCCCAGGTCAGCTGGCCCGTAACCCCCATTACTTATCCTGGTTTCGTTTCCTATGCCTCCCCGATCCTTCAGCTCAACCCAGCCCTATTCTTGATTCGAACTTCCTCTGTTCAAGATACTCGGTCAGGCTCTTTCTCCCGTCGAAGCAACCAGCACCCCGTTCGTTCACCACACGATTGGGTCGCCCTAGAGGCCATATGGGACCTACCTCTGAAGGCGCTCGTTGGCAACTGACGCGAAGCGGGTAGTGGGGCAACGGGCCAGTGGGACACTGGCGAACACGGGCAGGTAGAGGGAGCATTCAGTAGTGCACGGACGTAGCCGACGAGAACAGCCGCTTCCCCCATGGGTTTTGAGGAACAAAATGGGCCGCGGCTGGCCGTTAAGGTGTGGGGAAAAGGGATAAAGCAGGCGACCGAGGGGTGAGGGCGCACCTGGGATGGCGGCGTTACAACACTCTTGGTAACAACGCTCTGACGCGAGCGAAAGTGCGGGGATTGTACACAGACACATATACACACACACACACATACACACGGATACATATATACAGCCACATGCACAACGTTCTTAGTCAGCAGAATCAGCAGCAGCCGCCATAGGCAGTAAGCAGCACCAGGTCGTATATAGACATGCATATCCTTATGCATACACAGCTAAACACACACATACATACCGACAGGGAGAGAACCAGCCGGCCAGCAGCCACAATGACGCTAGCTGTTCTCTTAGAGAGTAAAGGACGACGAAGACAATGACGACGATCAGGATGGCGTTCAGTGTGAGCCTGCCTGCTCGCAGAGCAGCCAAACTGTCCCGGCAGTCAAAGCGGGTTAGTTGCAGCGTTAGGCAGCACCCTGGGCAGTAGGCAAGCAGCAGGCGGCACACACATACATACACGTGCACACCGGCCTTACACACTCACAGCCACACAGAGAGAGAAGTATACACAGCGAGCAAGCACTCTGCACACCTTTGAGCCAGGAGGCTCCTACAACCGACCATGGAAATTTCCACGGGCTGAAGGCTAGCTGCCCGCACGCACACCAACAGCAAACATACAGCGGAACCGTCATCCCGGCGTGAATACCACCATCGCCGAACGCCAAATGAACGACCATGACTCGGTAAAATCTGTGTGAAAAGCGAGGCAAAGACTAATGGCAAGAGTGAATGAGAAATATATGTGTATATATATATATATATATATATATAGAGAGAGAGAGAGAGAGAGAGAGAGAGAAAGAGAAACTTAAAGAAAGACAGCGGGAGAAAACATTGAAACTCCTGGTGATAATAGCGATAACGATGACGCTGCTGCTGCTGCGGTTGTCGTTGATGTAGCTCCTAGTGATGACTAAAGCTCTGATAATTGGCGATGACGATGGCAGGGATGATTACGATGCTTTGGTTGGAATTTTCGGGAAAGCCAGTGCCGCCAGTGGCCGTAAGGTAGCGAAGATGGCGGCCGCGCTGGCAATTGGTTTCAGCTGCTACCGAGTCCAAGAAAGCGAAGTCGGTCAACAATAGACGGAAACTACATTGTTGCGGTTGTAGATAGCCACCAGCAGCGGGGTAGCCGTAGTCGGTTGGCAAGCCGACAGGCAAGCAGGTCTTTGTACAGTTAAGCTTTCCACCGACGCGTAGATTTATGCTCGCTCTCAGACACACACGTAGACACTTATTGCACTCACCCATTTAGACAGAAGCTCATATAAAGGCTTCTGCAAGCTTGATTGGTGCATGTTTTCTCGTAACACTGCTGTCAAGGCTGCTATTGCCGTTATACTAGTATTTGCCTATAATTAGTAGGGAGTAGAGCGGTGTCCTACAAAAGAATACAGAGACAGACGGTGTACATCGAGAAGCTGCGTGCACTCGAAACTCTACAAAGCAGAAACCGATGGCCCTATGAAATTTTTATGGACAATTTTCTTTAATCAATTTAACGATTATTGTACGGAATATAAGTTCGCTACAGAGTCTCGTGCCGCCCATTAGCTCTGCTCCGTAGAAATATGTAGAGCTCCTATTCTGTGTGCCTGTGATCGTATGCTGGCAGAGAAACTCAAAGGGGGTAATAAATCTACGGATGCTTACGCATAAACGAATTATATATGAACAGTTTAGGGGGTCCACGAAATCTTATCTGAGCCTCAATGACTAAAAACGAACATACACTGTGTTCCTTCCTTTGTTTTCCATAGACATATAGTAATGTAAAAAAAGCGAGTAGAAAAAACGGGGGGGGGGGGGGCTTGAGTATGAGTCGAAGCTGAATCGAACGGGCGGAAAAAGCCACGGCCTATTCTAGTTACAGCTTGTCAGTGACTGACTAGCTTTTCTAGCAGTTTGCTTGTGGAATGTAAGTTCAAACGAGTTCCATCGAATAGTACAACATGTAAAAAAAAACCTGTAAGTTACGCCAAGAAATACGAGCATACGTGCTTTCGCTCCGCCCAGATCTGTGGTTAAATCGTCGAAATAACTACAAATAGCTGGAATTATAACTAGTCATTATAGAGTCGTGTGATCAATACACAATAAAATGTCTAAGCAATAATACCAAACGGACGCATATTACCTATGCGGGACGCCTTAAACTACAAACTACTTCTAATTTAGTTGGAACATTGCGGAATGATGTTTTAACGTGAAACAAAGTGTTTCTGGGACCGGGTGCGCTTCTCCAGAAGCTTAACATATGTGGTTTTCCCGGAAAAATTTCTAAAGCGACCTTTCATCCATTAGTGAAAGATCTTTCCAGTTCCCTAAAAAACCCTGCAAAGGCCTCCATGGTTCACGTCCCAACGATAGCGAACAGAAGCGTCGGCCATTTTTAAACTAGTCTAAGGGCTAACTAGCATTCAGTGAAGGGGTTAACACATTACGTTCATATCGCCTGAACGAGGCTCTATAGAGATCTTGACAAGGCAAGCTGAACTGGCTATACTGGAGCACCTATTGTTAACTTCTCAACTCCATCAGTTAAAAACAGAACAAAGAGGTTTTTCAGGAATACATATATATATATATATATATATATATTACATGGATTGTACAAATTTCGAAGTAATTAGCTAGAACCTGTTTGCAATGTTATTTTAATATTGCTATTACGATTACTTGTTATTTCTGGAAGACAGACCCATTTACTGTCACATATTGAGACGATGCAATAGACGCCAATCCTCTGGAGCCGCTATAGCAAATAGACATATATAAGTCCATTCGCTTATCGTATCCAATACTGTGTTTTTTGCATACGAGCACAAAAAGCACCTGGGTGGCTTTTTTAAAGAGTTTCAAAAAAATATTCAACATTACGAACGGTTAGAGCCTTTACTGACTGCCTTAACAAAACATAGTAATACCTTGTTGGGTGCGTGTATACATAGACCTGTTTGTTTACGATTGCATACGATAGAAATAGCTGTCCAATGGATTATACTTGAATGACTTCTCCTGGCTGTACCTGCATAATTTCAAGGTAGGCCGCCTACTATTAAATATAATAATGTGATTGGATTAGTTGCTTATCCGTCCCTCGGGAAATTTTATCGTTAATTACAATCATTCGTACGGCCTTTTTAGTGACGACAAATGTCGACGACATGCTGCTTCGTTTACTGTTCTGTGGTGGTCGCTTCCGTTTCGCTGATTAATCTGGAGCACGACGTATTGTCTGGGTTAGGCAGGCAATAATAACCTGACTGCACTGCCCCACACTCTTCGCTTCGGCTATACGATGATCGGAGATCGGTCAGATGCTGTCTATCTGCAGTCAATAACAATGGAGAAATTTAGGTGCGGCAGGGCAGGTGGCAAGTGAAGCTACGAAAAGAAAAAGTAACTGAGCAAGTAGGTATTGGTATCATTATTTGAGTGTTAGCGCTTCCATCATCACCTCGTACTTCTTCGCTCTTTGTTCGCGCATTAACTCAACTCAATGACGCAGCCGAACGCAGATAGGTGTACGACAGATAGACGCTCTACTGTCCGAACTACTTACTACCGGCCGAACTCTCATCGGACGTCCTCGTAGTCCTTCTTCGTCATCGTTGGCGTTCGCTCGTCCATAGCCGCAGCTCGTATATGGTCGGTTGGCTGTTTCCTGGCCGAATAAGTGTAGGACGCAAAAAACCTTTGACCTTCACGGGTTCCTTTTGCGTTGTTCGTGTAGTTGTCGCCGCCGCCGCCGCCAACCATCAATAGGCAGCAGCAGCAGCAAAAGCGGCCATTTTGCAAGGCGGTTGGTTAGTTTTGGCATCACCATCGCCATCGCCATCGGATTTCTTCTTTGATGACGATGGTCTTGATGGTGCTGCTGCTGTAGAAAATGATGCCGAAGATGATGATGATGATCGTTGATGGAATAACCTCGTTCTCTACGGCCCCTATTCTTGTCTTCGTTCCTCCCCCACCCTTCTTCAAAACACAGTTGGCAGCCGACCAGTCCAAGCGAGATTCGATTAAGTGAGATCCAACCCTAAAAGCTCGTACATGCTACACACAGCAATGCGGCTACCCTAGCAAGAATCGCGTCCACAGAGGAGCACAACCATCAGCAAAGATCCGTCCGCCTATCGGCCCGTCAGTTCGGTTCGTCTCAGATTCAAAATCGTCTCCGCAGCAACCAAAGCTTGCTAGCCACTGTCGCCGCTGCTGTTATTCATGATGACGATGATGATTTTAGTGCTGTTGCGGCTGGGGGCGCTTCGCTTCCTGATTCTGCGGGCAAGCGGCCATTCAGCAGCAGTAAAAACCTGTAAAAGAGAGAGAAGATCGAACGAACGGATCGAGCAGTGAGCCAGCAAGCCCTATCCGGACAGCTGACTTACGACACAGATGGCGATGGCTAGCACGAGCATGATGACGATGCAAAATTCGCATTTCGTAGGATAGCCTCTTTAGCCCATGAAGGTATTTCGTTGAGCTCATTTGAGCCGGGTTCAATGTTCTCGCCAACGTCAGTGCAAGAAAAATGGTTTCGTTACGAGACTATTCACGCAATGGCGGGCCATGCGTTGACGCGGAGCAAAGGGTGCATAATGCTTTACTTGGATATCTTTCTCCATACGTCGCGCGCGTATAGCGATGGTCAGTACATGAAAACTTCACATGGGCACACTTCGCAATTGTTGTCACTTTCACACGTTCACAATGCGACCTACTGCCTACTTTAAGGCACTGTGTGCTAGAGATGGTTCTGACTGATTAGGTCAAGGTGATAAAAAAAAAGGTGTCATGAAGGTAGATCAACCGAGAATTCTACACCATATCGTCCTGATGTCTTTTCACAAGCTTGCGCTTTCCTTCGAACGCTCACGTGTGAACGATAAAAACAAGACCGCAAAAAATAGCGTTTAGTCCGTGGAAGCAACGGAATAGGTAAAGAAAAAGCAACTAAAGGGAAGTGTGGAACCGGTCCTTAGCGAAGGTACAGATATTTCACTGTTTTTCTATGCTAATATGAAATTAACTGTTTCAGCGCAAAAAAATTTTCTGATTGAAAAGGTCGGAACGCTACCCTACAAATAGAAGATCCCATTTTTTAACCATCTGTAACAGCTGTCGCTTTCCATTTTAATGAATGCAATTTCTCCACACGTAGTCCACTTCGTCTGACTGTACATATCAGAATGTCCTCTCAGAAGACGTATATCTTCCCCTGCCTATTTCAGAAGTAAGTTATTCAGTACTGCAGGCTTTTTTTCTGCTGCTATAGGCTATCTAGCTGGAAGAACAGGACGTAACAACGACAGGCCACCGGAAAGGATGGGAACCATAAATTAATCAAAAGATTTCCCTAACGTTATTCCGTTGGTGTTAGGATAAGCATCAGGTAATATAGTATGGTACGATAAAATAGGTATATGTCAAGGCCATTGATTATAGCAAGTATTTCTGTTTATCTAGGCTTGCGCTTCATACCGTTCTTCAAACATGGTTCCACGTTAGCAAAAGGTATGTCAAAGGTGTCGTGATCTTTCGGCTGTCGGGATACGCTACAATCTTCTTTAGCCAGCTGATTAGATCGTCAGTCACAGTACAATGCCATCAACAACCCATTGCTTCCGTCGTCTATGGCTTCTTTCTCTGTTTACCCTGTCATATGGCGGATCTAACCGTGACGTCGAGCTACGTAATGTCACTTGTGCGTTTGTAAAGTGTTCTTGGTGGTATCATTTTGATTTAGCGTACGTTGACACCAGTCACATCTATTGTCTGGGTTAGCATTCTTTATGCAAGCAGCATTCTTGCGAAGGCTGGCCTCTGGCGGTCTTCCCTGCGTCTGCAACTGACTTTTCGGGGTCCTGGACGGTTATTATTGGCAGAAGGAATTCATTAGTGTTGCTAGCGCACCGTAGTCTAGAGCAAGACACCAAGGCAAAAAAGGAAACCTGACGCGACCTCAGGTTTCCGGATTCGATCCGGATGGAGAGTACAGAGCGCTCGATCCGGACGGAAGGTAGCCGATGGCCGACAGGCCGTCGCTTGTACGCAGAAGCGTTGCATTCAACAAGCGATGCTAATAATTCTTGATTGCCAGTCCGTCTCCTATTGCTAGGATGACAACTTTCTTCAGATTTTTTACAGGACGATAACCTCAGTCCATTCTTTTTGTGAGTGTGGTAGTAGCCCAGTCTTCATTCTGGGTTTATTCCTTAGCCTATCATTCTCTCACGACGTCTCGCCTTGTCCCTGTCTTTTTGTCTCTATACAAAGATATGAAGTGTGAGTTGGTCCCGCGGACGTTACAGAAGCGACCTGTGCAACGAAACCAAATTATAAAACTCGAGAACAGGGAGCGAAATAACAAGTGCCTAGATAATAGTGAAGACAGTGGACCTATCTAGTTGCCCGTAGACGTCGAAGAGCTTCTTATAACCCAAGTTCTATCTGTTGGTGCAATGATGTAGTGTGAAGACTCCCTTTGATCCATAGCCACCAACTGCAGCGGCAACTCCAAATCCACAACCTCAAAATGCACTTCTACTCTAAACATCGTTCTATTTTGTCCTTCCAATTTCCGTCGCCCGTACTTCTCCTTTAACTGTAAGTGGAGCAGAGGGCGCCGCCTTCGCGATGTTGACAACAGCAACGCGAATGGGCATGGGAAATGATCGTCCGGACGGAAATTGGGGGGGGGGGGGGGGGGGGAGACACGGAATAAAGCGGTTGGCATCATCCCCCATCGAGGATCGGTCGGGGCATCTCAAGCCTTCTCGACGATGGTACTTGGGCACAAAGGGCCTGATAGGGGACAGGTCGACACAGTAGTGAGCTAGCCACAAAGGCTGCTATCAAGCTCATAGATGGAACTAAGGGTAACACAACATATCTTGTTACTACCCTACCAGCGCCCCTGCACCTTCCGGCACCCGGGGGTCAGTCTTTTTTCCATTTGTATTGCCACCTCTGATTCTTAACCCCATGTTTCCCAAGTTCTGTCTTTGTATCTACCCAGTATTTCGATGTGGCGACCCGTAGCCATTCAGAGATAAAGCAAGTTGCTCCTACGTACTTCGATCCGCTAATGGAAAAGAAGGACGAGGCAAAGAAAAAGACGACGCAAGAAGGCGGTGAAGAGGCAAAGCATGATGGGGCATAAGCAACGACGGCAACCGTTTCAGTCGCTGCCAAATTAAGTAGCACAACCATTGGGATAGAGACTAAAGACCGCAGCCGCAACCTCAGTAAACGGAACAGGAAAAAAGAGGCCAAAAGCTGCAGATGAGGGCATTGCTAAGCAGCCAGAACAGAAGTTGAACAAGAGCTGAAACAAGTTGAGGCAGTCAAGTTAGCTAAGTAAGGCCGCCGGACTGGCACGTTCTGCTTCTGTCCTGTTGTCCATGAGCCCTGACTTCTTTTTTCTAAAAGAATCTGGACAGTGCGCTGCTACTAAGCCACTAAATGTGTGTCTCGCTTAGCGTCAAGGCATACCTAGAAGGAGAGAAAAAAGTAGGAGCCGGCTAAAAAGCCGGCTAGCGATCTAGCTAACCCTTTAGCGCTAGCGGTTACAAACACAGGGCTGGACGCTGAGTAGGCTTTTGAGGTGAACAGCATTGAAGGAAAATGGGGAACCGGATATGGATGTACGGTAGCGGCGAGTGACGGCGACAGCAGCAGCGACGGCGACGGCAGCAGTAATGTCATAGCAGTCGCAGAAATCGCAGAAAATGAATACGCTGTTCCGCGACTCTCAAAACAACCCCAATAGCCGTTAGAGCGTCTGCTGGTTGACGGGCCAGTGGCCGTCGATCGTCAGAGTCCAGCCGGAGTCTAGGCATCGCAACCGGTCCAGGCGCTAACGAGTACTGAGCTTCAGTCAGGGCCGAAGTATACAGCGACCGTGATCTCCCTGTGGAATAACAGCTGTAATAGCTCCAGACGGACGAAGGAAGCTAACAGACCACAGATGAGGACCAACCGGTGCTTTGACTGTTGATCGTCCAAACAGTGGGTCTCCGGCAGGGAACGGAATAGTTTAGCACGAGATTTGTGCTGGCTGAATCTGACGATGTAAACCGGAATAGGCCAGGTGAAAATAATCACACCAGGCTACAACTAGCTATTTAACGATACTTACCCAAGGACCACCAATATTGTAAGGCTTAAACACGGTGGCCGTATCTTAGTAGCGAGCATCGTACCGCTCTAGACAGCTCTTTCAGCCAGATTCGGATTCTGCAGAAATGGGGAATCGATTCTAGTGCGCAGCAGACTTAAGCGCTTGTCGAGCTCTATTCGAACTAGCATTTCGATCTACGGTCACGGTACTACAATCGTATCGTTCAATGAACTATTCTAAATAAACACAAAAAAAAACAAAAAAGATTACTGCATCTAAAAACGAACTAGATCCGTGCAACTTTCAACCGACAGCTCTTGCATATATCGTGGTCTTATGTTATGCGCCATGTGGAATTATGTCCGAACTGCAGGCGCATATCAGCTGTTTATTGAGAGACGCGTCAATATGAACCAGTCACGTACCTACAGCGAGCCACAAAAGTGCTATATTGGAGCCTGTTTACGCATCTGAGTTCCACTTAGATTGCCCACGCTCAGCCATTACCCTACACATATTTAGTAATATTAATAAAGAAAGAGGCAGAGTTAAAATTTTGTCATCTAACGGAGGTTATGGGGGTTAATATGAATGAGAGTACAGTTCACACGTGATATAAGGTATAGCGATATGTTGAGACACGCTGGTGAGTCAGAGTAGAGGAATAAGGAGCCTTTTTATAAGTCGGAGCCGGACCTCACATCTGTTGCTTCGGCAATGATGATTGTGTGTTAGTTCCTCATTGTACTGCTGCTGCTGAAGGTGATGGGCATAGAGATAGCTGACTTACATTAGTGCAACTCTCACGTCGTCACGGATAGGTTCCAACAGATAGAAGGCTCGTTATACGCTACGAATGGTTAGAGCAAGCAGCAAAATCGCCTTCTGCACATGATTTCTATATGATGATGGTTTAGGGGGTTAGCGTGATCACTAGCGGCAACGTGCGGAAGAAGAAATGAATTAAACAAGCAGGCCATTTAAACTTCAGCCACAACAATAGCCAAAGCGGTACGACAAAGATGCTGCTGCGGCGCTTACCGACATACCTGTCACTTCTCTTGTAGTATGATGATACTTATGAAAACAACGACGGTATTGGACATGTCAGTTGCGGCTGAAAAGCCACTTAAATCGATATCGGCTTAATATTCACATTAAAATTAATGAATTGTGAGAAAATCTATCTTTAATCTAGGAAAAAAACCTCGCAAATTAATCTATCTGGCTACACATAATGTTCCTACAGGCGTTCTGGAGCCTTCGTTTTAGCGTTTACGCTCGTTCCTAAGGTCCAGCTCGCTTGTAGTTGTTACCCGCCACCGCAGCTGCTGGTTCTGAGAACAAAAATATATTCGTATGTAACGACTTGCGTGCTTCCCAGATGATCGTAATTCTATGGCAAAAAAAATTGCGGATGAGACAATAAGCGAAATGATAGTACAGCGCCAAAACGAAATCAAGCCCTCTCTCCTTGCTCTTCCGCACGCGTCCAAACAATTTGATAAGCATTACAGTGCGGCACGGTAGTACTGGCCAGCCGATTGGCGGTCTAGATGTTATGGCCTCCAAGTAAATTGAGTAACCAGTAACAACGGCACCTGCACAGAATGATATGGGTTCAGTCATTATCTTTCGAGGAGCCTTAGACTATAGAGCAGTGGAGGACGTTGACTCAGGTCCCTTAACGATACTAGCAATGTCTCTATCCAAAGGCTACAACTGTGTACGGACGGGTGTGCATCTATGCAGCCCAAGCGGGAATAATAGCAGCTGTTTGGGACTCAGATGATCACCGACAGAACAAAGGACAGGACGGACGCGGTATGGTTCATCCCGGTTTATCCGCAATACGAAAAAACTCTGCGTTTTTTTAGTTATAGGCAGAATAATGTTTTTAACGAACCGTAGAATATCAGAAAAAGAGAGGAAGACTACAGGGGGTGAACTTCGAATTTTTTTTGCTGGCAAACACGCGCATTTTCTAACGTTTTGCAACGCCTAATTAATACAAATTTCCGTTATGCTTTCATAGAGAGTGCGTTCATTGCTTTTGTTTGTGCAGTTGGCTGCAGATTACGATCTGGTGGGTGTCAGATGGACCGGCAAAATACTGAAGTGTCATTAGCGTGAATACGCTAAATCTGTGAGCCTGTGCATCAGGAGGGGGCGAAACCAGGACAAAGGCTAAATAAGGCGACTGACACTTTAGCAACGCTGAAGTGCGCTCTCACAATTCAATAGATCCCATGTATTATAGCTCGTAGCGAAATATAATAACACGACGTTGTTGAGTAAGCAACAAGGGTTTGGCGAGAAAGAGAGATTTCAAGTGGAATTATCATGTGTGGAAAAGATGCTCCTCTTGCCCTTGGAGAGACTGGCTTACAATCCAGATTAGATTAAAGCTGTCGGAAGCAACTGAATATACACAAACTATCCTTTAGTCTGCTGTCGTTGGACCGTTGACCGGCCGCTCCTTGATAACAAAATTAAATGGCGTTTAGATGTTGAAGATTCAAGTCAACTTCAGGCTAGATGATACTGCCGGACAGTCGAGATAGCCTCCTCCGCCCCTCCGCCCAATAAACATTGCTTTCGTTAAACCTTGAACTATAAAGGCAATGAGAACCCGCAGTGCAGCTGTACAACCAACGGTCAAATCAGGACATTGAGTACTCTGCGAATTTTGTATTTATCAAATTCAGCATGAATAACATTGAGCTTGTCTTCTAAGACTTTTTTTTAACAGGGGTTATCTGGCATATAATATTACTCAGGCCAGCTGTCAGCCTTATCTATACTACCATCCCATTATGACAAAGAATCGAATGATCTTACGAAAAAAAATGCAACTCTACCATTGACGTAAGCCACAAGTAATCGCGAAAAAAGGAAAGGATCACTGAGTGAAATATCGGCGCCATGCTTGCCAAAGACACGTGTACGTGCCCATATAATGCCCGCCCTACACTTGCTGCTGTTTGGGGGGCAATAACACAGAACATCTTTAACATTATAGAGGAGGAAGGCTGGCAGGGGGCTGAGAAAGGCTGAACCTTCACTTCGGTTCTGTATCTATTCTTTTATTGGCTACTTAATCCAACGAAATAGTCTCCAGCCGTATGTTGCTTGTATTTGCTAGCTAGCGTCTCTTCGCACTCCCACTTCAGATATCGTTGTCGAGGCGGATGACTGAAGAAAGGTATTGCGTATTGGCAGCAGCAGCCGAAGTTGGGCGCTCAGACAACAGAATACAGCAAGACAAGCAATGAGAGATAAGTCGTCGGCGTAGGGAAGAGACGGGGGGTGGGAGTGAGAAAGACGGGAGAATCTGCCGAAAGCAGACGATATATGTGTGCCCGGACGTGTAGATGTGAGACGGCGACGCCAGCAGCGCCGTCGTAGGCTCATGATAATGTCAGCCGGTGCCATCATGTCTCTGCACTGCTGCTGCTGTCGCCACCCCAGACACACATAGGCTACGTCAGAAAGGCAAGACAAGACGGCTGAGCCATTCGGTCGTCTGAAACATCGAGCATTCGGACCTGGGCCGGTTGATGCTGCTCCTAGACGATTTTTCCATTCCATGTAACTAGTTGACTCACGCCATCCGGCCGTCTGGCCCCCAAGCTGCACGTTGATCTATCCTCCGCAGCAACACTACATGGCTGTATTAGAAACAGCGGGCGGGGGAATGATGGTGATGGTTGCCATTACCATTGTAGAAGTGGTGGCACTGCTGGTGGACGACCAGCCGTCAATGAAGCGGCAACAGCAAGCCTACGCCAGTAAGCATAGTTCGTTTTTTTCTTCTACATGCAGGGTCAGCGGCTAGATGAGGTAAATACTCCTCGGTCCGTTCGTCCCTATTATCCTGCTTAACCTCACTCTAGTGAAAGACGAAGAAGATGAAAGCGAGATGGGATCGTGCGCTGCCGGCTGTCCGCGTCCCTGTCAGCCTATCAGAACCGCAAGGATACTTGGCTCCGTTCCCCTTATCCACGGAACAACAGCAGAGAGGAGCATAAGAAGTAGCATCCGAAGTAAAGGTGAAAGCTATCAAGCTTGCGCACGCGCTCTCGCTTCAGGTACACTGTCACCACCTTTGCCTACAGCTGCGACGGTGATGGTCTCCTGCTGCTGCAGCAGCTACAGGCGCGACTGATTTCTTTGTTAGAGAATAGTTTATGAGCCGTTGAGCTAGAGTTATCACGCTGTTTGCCGACTATCTGCCTAACTAGCTGGCGTCTGCAAGCCGACCGGCCGTACAGGTGATTGAATCTGAATTGTCATGTTCCAACGACAAACGTTTTCGTCGTCATTGTTGACGCCTTTGATCGTCTTCTGCGAGGTTTGTTCCGTTTTCCAGAGCTCATCGCTAACCGTTCATCTAGCTGTCTGCTGCCAGATCGGGTACCACATGTACCTGTTTGATTTAGCAAGCAGATAAGCAGGCAATACTCTACACATAAATTGGCGTTATAAACATTATTCTGACGTATCATTGATGACACGACACCTATCGATGTCTCGGACCGTTGTGATACGAAGCGACAACGAGAAGAGCGTCGACAGTCTGGATGTCTGTACCTCAATCTAACGGAAGTGAATTACATCATATTGGGTCGACTGTGTGCTCAGTTCGGTGTTTATCGCTTTGATCGTTCATTGTTTGTTGATCAAACGATTTATAATGTTCTCGAAACGTACATTACTGTACGTAATTTTGCAAAACGTTCTCTTGAAGGGTGACGGCCTTCATTTCCATGTGCCTCATTATTTGCAGTCCTATCCATGGGTCGGCAAACACGCTACCTTCGCTTCGCTAATTTTTAGAATTCCCTCAACTTTAACTAGTTTTTAATTCATTTTAATTAAGTAATTCTAGCTAATTTTGAATATGTGAAACTCTGTCGCTCACCGAACGGAGGCTGAAGCACTTCATTCGAAAATTTATCTGTCTATACATATGCGTACTGAGGCATAACTTCAAACTAGTGTTTGCACCTCTTTCCGAGATGGCCTGTAAAAGTTATTTTTCGAATAGCGCATTCTACAGGTACACGTCCAAACCAATGAAGACTATTACGGCTGCTGCATGCTAATTATCGCAGCACTTAAGATTTTTTCTGGGTTGTGTTCTCCGTTGACATCGCGCGTTCCAGTCAGTTTCTCACAATGAGAGGCCCTAAACACCTTTAATCAATATACTCAAATCTGTATAGAGCTTCTAATTAACTTATCGTATTGTGTCAAACATCTCACACGACAAGCTAACCCCAATCAGCCTTAAGATAATGGTTCGAAATTATTTTACACGGCTCTAAATATAGAGCTAACTTCCATCGATATATTTAATTTAGCTTCGATTATATGACTGATCGAATCTGTACCCGGTGAAGCACATTGCCCTCAATCCATGTACGACCCTCAATCTTTGTCGACTGTATTTACATCTTTTTCCTTAGTGATCCACTGCTTGGAGCTGCTGAGTACCTACACTGCCGATTTCTCTATCAGACATATTTAATAATAGTGCTTGCTATGGGCACTTTCCTGCGCCTTCATCGTTTTTGTGTGTGTGTTTTTTTTTTATATTTGCCCGCAACACCATAATGTCAGTGTTTACTTAAGACATAGGGAAGGTACGTATTTTGATCTCTGAGACCTTTTCTAATCATCTAGGTATTACTCATTCATACATACGTATATAGTGCCTTTCATAGAAAAGTGAAGAGTATAAGGTTCATCTAACCAATCAAAGCCGCCAGCTGTTATTGATGACGCTTTTTTTCTCAGTACTTAGATGAATATACGTGTCTAGTAGAAAGGCTGTTTTCATGAACTGGAAAATAGGTAAGTCAAAAGCAAAACGAAAAAGGAGAGATGTCTAATACGGCTAGGCTGGATAGAACATGGTCGCCAACCGCAAACGGTCTGCACCTAATACAACCAGTGTTTCCCTAACAAACATGAACACTATCAATGATCGTATTCGTTCAAAAATCTTCTCAACTTAACCGTATTTATTCGAACGTATTTGGATGAGTCTGCTGTTTAGTCTATGGCAAATAACACAATAAGGGACCTAAAAGTCAGGCGGTAACGAGCGTTCAACGGTGTCTCTTACATCACCCTGTACTATACCAATTGTCAGTTATAAGTCATTTTTATGAGGGTAAGAACAAATGAACAATACATTTAGAAGACCATAAAATGACGCGTAATCTCCTTGATCAGTAAGGTGTTATAAACCACGGATCCAGCTTTCGTTGAAGTGGGGCTATTTACGCTACTTTTTATCGCTGAGGATTAAGAATATACTGTCCGTTACTTCTAGCCGCTTATAATTCAGCTTCAGCCTCGTTCTTGGAATGATGGAAATCCAAATAAATTCTAAAAGGCGAATAACGTTTTATTATGAACAAAGTTACCGCAATTTAAACCTATAAACACAAGTTGCTGGGAACAGAGTTCCTGTTTGAATGACTATGGTTGCTACGCAACGATTAAGTTGGGTCATCTGAGAGTCGACCCACATGAAATTTTTTGCCGTAAAATTTAGGATTCAATTGTCTCTAGGGTACAGTAAAATTAATGGGCTTTTCAAATTTCATGTATACCTGCGTACCAGCATGGGAAGCTGCTTCCTACTTCCATAAAATAACATGCTATCGAACAAGATTTTCCGAGTTACAATGGATACCGTATGCAACAATACGAACTCAACGTTTCCAGGCAATCAAGTATCTTTTAAAACAATGTTGTATGTAAAGTTGGCAGCAAATTCGAGGCCGCTTCTCTCTATAGGCCGTTGTGAGTAACCATCAGCTTCTACTAGGTATCATTCATGTCTACATATCGTTGCAAGGTTATGTAGCTATCTACTAGGTAGAAACAGGTTTCTATTTGGAGATCAGTCGAACACACTCGTATACATTTAAAGGGATATTTCCCTGGGGGGCACTTCCGACGTACAGGTTGCGTTCCTGGCTGCTAGCTTCCTTCCACTGGGGCTTAAAGAAATTCTGCAGGCAAATTACCTCGTTAGACTAAATTGCCAAGCTCCGAGTATGATGGCACGCTTTAACGCTGCTCAGCGCATGACCGACGTCCTCCGCTGGATCAAGGACCTACTTTCAGTATAGCATAGGCAATCTAAATATCACCGACCTCAATCTTTTTGTTGTTATACTGCATGCATATGTCGCAGTGATTATTACTATTAATAATACGTAATTAGAGTTAGTTGATTCGTTATTACCTACAGAAGGTATCTTGGCATTGTTAACAGTGTGCCAAGACGCCTTGAGATATGACGGTTTTTGATGGAAAGATGATACGATTTTTACTTCTGAAAAAATATGTGCGAAAATTGGGGCAAACAGGCGACGGAGGCTACAAACGAGACATAACTGTCTAGCTAAATGCTCATGGCTTTTCGAGATATCCTAAAAATTCTGCAGCATATAACGAGCATGCAGCTAGCAAGCATGGGTGAGCTAGGAGAAAAGGGAGACGGAAAAGAAAAGGCACGTAACAATGATGAGGTAAAACGAAAGTTGATATGGCTAAATCTTCTACTCAAGTTTACTAAGTGCTATTCAGTGAACATAACCAAAGAAAGAGACTCCCCCGCCCCATGCAACCGGAACTATTTTTAACTGGTGCAACATTTAAAGTCGTAATATGTTTCTTACCTACCTTAAAACGCTATACATCTTCGTAGGTCTATGCTCTACTCGCCATCTTTAGGTAAATGGATACACGGATACCTGGCGTATCATACTTACGCTGAGAATCAACCTAAATCGACATCCAACCGATACGACTTATGCTCGTTATCGCAATTCATGCTATTTAAATTTTGGCCAAAAGCTAATTCAGATAGATATCGATAGAACTGAAAGCAAAAAAAAAAAGATAGCTGAAAGCACATCCGCGTTTTATTGGAGAAAGATGGAATATCATGACTCATCGAAGACCCTCAATATCACTCTCAAAGGAGCGAATGTGCGTCGTCTCCGCAAGATGCCGGGATCCGCTAACAGCGTAGAGTCGACCGTCGAGTTCAGTCTTTCACAAAGTCTTCACTAACTGAAGGCCTCAAACTATTATGTACAAAGTTGAAAGGCCTTCAACATTGATCCCATTCAACAACACCAAGCAGATACTCTTTTTAGGTCCATGTTCCGTAGGTAAGAGGCACTTCAGCTCAAATCGATATTTGCTCAAGGTCTTTCGTCCTTCTTTTTGTCGCTCAAGTGTATTACGCTTTCATATTTACGCGCACGAGAAAAACGGGGCCTTCTTTTCGTTTCTCTCCCATCTATAGTGCTGGATTGATTTGAAGATCAAATAGGTTTTTCGTTCTACAAGTAGATGATGCTTGATTGACTAACAGTTCTGTTCGTCAATTAATACGACCCTATAATTAGACAGACATTTGCCCCCTTTACCACATGGTCGCTCATTCTTCCGATGTGACACTTTTCTGCGCTAATCTCATTCGACTGTATTTATAGCCCTCTGCCGGTGCGCTTACTAGGATTATTTTCTGTTCATAACGCCTATGATTTTTCTTCTAAGAAAACGGTTTCGCAAGCTCAATGCATGTGCCATTGATATGTTCGATGTTTCAACCCCGGCAGGCTGTAGCCACAATCATTTTTTGCCATTAGTCAATCGTATCTAAGCATGTGTCGTCGTCGACGGCGGCTTTTATGATCGACGCGATTTTACCGCTGACTCGAGTTGACTATGAATGATTTAAACCGAGACTCTTTAATTGGGTAGCATGGACAGTCACGCAGGCCACTTATGTTGTGCAGGCGCTGAACTACTGCCTCCATGTGGCCTGCAGCCATTGCATAGCGACCAACTACAACAATCGTATTCAGAGTGATTTTCGCGTGAACTGGTTGCCGGTCCAAGTTGATCGAACAACCGATTAAGTGAACGGACGACCGACTGTCAGAACGTTGAGACCTTTTAATTAGAGCAAACGGGTACTCACGATAAATGATAACAATTACATAGCTTCTGAACGGCAATGGACGGGCTGCATAGATAGATAGATAGATTAAAAAAGCGAGCCTGATATACTACGAAATCGTACTATCTAATGACCAGTATTTTGTGTGTAAACGATTTCCGCTTACAGAATATTTTTAATGATGATTATCAAAAGCTTTCTATTGGACCCGCTAGATGCACCCAAAGCTCAAAGCAGGCAGGTCAAAGCAGATTAATGAACCTTGGCAGTAACAATAAGATGTCGAAATGCTTCCTAACTAAACGGATATGAAACTAAATAGTAAAAGCTAAATAGTGCGCGCGTTTATTTTGTACTATTCAATGTCGTGTGCTAAATGTAACGTATAGCATATGACTAACAGTTGCGCGCAAGGCTTTCGCACCTAAATTAGGCTAAGCAGGGGCGTCCGCAGCTAGGCAACAGGGGTGTCAGGTCCAATTGATTCAATGACATGCGTCCGTTTTATAATCATAACAGTTGATACGCCGTTAGAATAAAAACGATCGAAGACTTCTACGTAGACAAACTCGATCCCAACATCATTCAATACGAGCAGTTCATTGATAAATGAAAAACGTGCGGGTAATTCAGTGAAGAATCGCAAACAGACACATTCGGCTCAAGTTTGTTCGCATCCCGCACAGAATTTTAACTTGACCGACGCCGGAGCGGCAGGTGCCTGAACCTAATGAGCACCCACACCCCAGAGCTCCATTCAGACGCGTCCTTATTGAATATCCGAAGCTATCACACGCTGGACGCTTGGAAAGACGGCGCACAAATAAGTGGATTTTGAGGCGGATATTCGGGAACGAATTTCTAAAACGCTTCCGGTTGCAGACGATCGATCATCGTCGCCTGCGCCGACGATACGAGTCCGTTAAGGTTCGTCGAATAATTAATTCGACAACTGGAGGCACTGACTCCCTGTAAAGATCATTGTTAAGGTTTCCTTACTCCACGACACAGTTAGAATAGCCATCTAAATCTTAGATTTTCAGTAGCCGTCTGATGCCCTGATACGAGTACGTGAATGTTTTGAAAGCGTCAGATGCAAAACATCAATGAACGCATCGAAGATTCTGTCGTGAACCAGAACACGATGTCAACCTCGTGCTGTTTCCTCACCTATTATCAGTTTACGTAGACACTAGTCGACCTGTTTCCTTTAGCTTATTTGACGTCTGCTTCCACGGTGATGTGTGCATTTAATGCTTTCTATGGCACCAATATACTGTTCAGGGGCTTTTTGCAATCTATAGAATAACACACGGACACAGCTATGTACTGTGTTCAAAGGGCAATCGTAGCCCCTGCGGGTCATGCTGCCTTATGAACGCCTGCAAAGACGTCCTAAAGCGTTCAACAAAAACTCCAACTGAGGCTATATGACCTTCTCAATGATTTCGAAAAATATCAATCGCATCTTTTTTTGCTAACGTATCTGTAATTAATTGCAGAGCTTTTTATAGGCCATTAAGGGGCTACGTGGTTTTTCTGAACCCTTTATGTTAGAATGCAGCATTTCAACAATTGAACGAAGCTAGCAGCAGCAGTAACAACAATAGCGCTTTGGCCTTTGTTCTGCTCTACGAGCTGTTTTGCTTTCGTACCATGGAAAATATTTTTTCTTTTTTATTATTACCATTGTTTAGGTTGTTTTGATGAATTAGTGAAACGACTTCGTGGGAGACAGGCGTTATATCTTCGGGTGTGAGTAAGATCAAGGTAAACATGACACGTTTTCGCTTGAAGAGTAAACCGATGAGACAGCAGAAGACAATCGATAGGTTTACATACATAGAATACAGTCCAATTCATAGGTCAGACGAAGCACTAAATAAATTGGTGGCTCTAGAAGCATTTCGTAAAAAAGGTAAAGAACAAAACTGATGCAACCCAATAAAACACGACGAGGCAATTTTTTATACAGTTATTGGTTCATATTCGAATCAACTTGTTCAATGAATTTTTTTTTTTTGGAGTAAATTGGGGAAAAAATATCAACGATGACACGTTTCGTCTTTCGTCTGAAATCTGTTAAGTCTATTAAATAGATCAATGCATTAACCTGCGCTCATATTTAGGCCTTAAGCGAATCATCATCTGCAGAGGCCTATTCAAACTATCTACTCTACATAACCCCAGACTGGTAATGTTGGTTTTCTACTTAAACTAGCCAATTCGTTGGATATATGCGTGTGTACATAATACTCCAACTGGCACCAAAGCGCAGCTAGACGGCATTTGAAAGATCCGTTTTCGAAATATGGTCGAGATAGCACGACTTTGACCGCTATCAGCCGTAGCAGCTGCGTTCTGTGACCGTACTGCAAAGTTCATATTGGTTCCTTATGGATACTCAGTGTAATAACATCCTCGTATATTAATCGGCGTCCCGTCTATGGAACGACGCAAACTTCTGCCGTATGACACAAGCGGCTAAATAATAGAACAGCAAAAACAGTAGCGGCAGCGGCAAAGCCGTCTGGTTCTGTTGATCTGCGTCGAATGTTCCCTGCTCGCAGCCTATCGTCAGTCTACTTTTTAGGATAAAACAGCCTATACGGGCCTGCTCGATATATGACCACATGGAATCGTTTATCCGTCGGAGTACAGTTGTGGCGTAGGGAGGATTGAAAGCGCCATAGAGAGCTACCGCGCATCACCATTTACATGAAAAAGTTCCCTAGAAATCTTCGACGGGCCAGTGCGGCAATTTGCAATGACGAGAGGAAGGAAACGAAAGCGGCTGTTAACCCGGTTCCCTCAATGAGCTAGCTAGATTGGCCAACCATCTATGAGCTACTTCTCAAATGCAGATTCTTCACGGCGACGCCGCGGACGATAATCGTCATGATGACTTTGTGACTCCGTTCTTGTGCAGCGGCAAGCTATGCAAGATAGTGTATATATATATTGAAACATTCACTATTATCATATGTTTGGCGCGTATGCATATACCTATGGTATATTGTACGTACGGGTTATATCCACCAGTTGCTCTTAGGTGTTTTTGCTATAATTTGACAGTAGTCTACCGATGGCAACCATATACTGAGAAGTACCCTTTGTTGTATCTCAGCATTGTCTAATTTTATTAGAAAAACTAGTAGTTTATTTTGTTTGTGTGAGCAAATCAAAAGATGTGACTATTTGACCACTATATAAATTGATACTATTGCTTCTTGCTCCTGCATTACTAAAACCTATAGCGGCGGTCAATTTGAGAATGTGCATATTTTTTATATGTTTAAACATTGGCACAGACGTTTTTTACCATCAAAACTCTTGTTTTGTTATTTTATATTTATTTTTAGACATCAACTATTTTCACTGGGTTAGGGGTATGAAAAGTATCGTTTTAATATTGCTAAAATAACATTGCTTGTTTAAGTTAGCCTTATATATATATATATATATATATATAGGAAAAATTCCTGCGTTTGCACGAGCATACATTAAGCTGACAATCATACTGATAACAGAGTGTCATCAGACGCAAAACTGACTCGGTATTGACTATAGTTCAAGTAACTAACTTATGACTTCGTAGCAGCATCATTGAAATACTTCACTGGACAGCCATCACAACAACTTGATGTAGCCAATTCGGTTACGTCAGACTAAACAGAATAATATCAACAGTACCTGAAGACAAACGAGGTTTATCTGCTGAAAGCCTAGATTTTTTACGGGTACCGTCTATTCTATTCCAACAACGCATCTGACTCAGCTCTTATCTAGCGTTCACCAGTATCCTGGAAATCTCCAGTGTCCTGGAAATCCTGTGTTTTTATGCTAATTCTTCGAAAAATGCAACAAAGATTTATTATTGCAAGGACCAGCATGTAAAAAGGTGCAACGGTTGTGTTGGAACCAAGAATTCTATGTACAGGGGAAGGCACGTATCTATCGACGAGAAGAAACTGGCATTTAGAAAAAAGCCTCACTTTTATCTATCTAATCTAAAGATTGCGCGTTCGAGTTAGGTCAATGAATCGATTCATAATACATAATGCTTGGTTCTCGTGGTTTTCAATACATTGGGGATCGGCCACCGATCTTCGATAGGCGTTATCGATCGAATTTGAAAGCTGGAGCCTACAGAATATGTTATATCTAATAAATCTTTCAGCATTTATAAAATACTGATCACTTCCTTTGATAGGGATCTAGAAACTATCTATTCTCTCAGGGTCAAAGACGCAGTTCTTGAACACACATGTTGTACCTCCCACATGACGAAACGTAAATTTTTGTTTTGTACAAGTTAGCTGAGCTTTTTTCTGATATTGAGACACCGATGTGTGTTATAGAGAATTCGAACAAGCAAATATAGCCAATGGCCTAGGAAATTAACTGATAGTTGCTGAACCAGTTGCATAATAAGTTGTTAATAAGTTGCCAACGGTAACCACATTAACAGCTTTAGCACATAAATATAATATGAAAAAATCAGTATTTTTGTTTCATTATTAACATAGATAATATACCCTTGGTGTCTTTCGGTGTTTAGTCGATAACACCATAGCCAATATAACTGACCGGGTCGAGCATCGCGAATTTATAATAGAACAGGAACAAAAGCGATAAGCCTGCTGTACACGTCAGCTTCATTAGATGCTTCACGACGCATTCTTTTTTTCTTTTATATACATTCGTCTAAAGGTTATATCGAAAAGAGTAAACAAGGTGGTGACAGCTTCCAGATCGTTTTGCCTTGTATTGAACTCCACTGTATAATCGTAAAGTTGAATTGTAAAAGAGATGACCTAGTTGGCATCAACAGATGCTTACGGAACAGCGAACAAGCCGTTTTTATCGTAACCCAGCCTAAAAGACTGTGGCTGGAGCTGATCACTAGAGAAGGACTGCATTGTTGACAGTATCGCGACAGCCATTACTTATGTTCCGAAAAGAAGAGCCGACAAGTTAACAGTACGGCGTCAGAAACCTGCTCTGAGGGACATCAACGGTAACAACTATGGGCGCTTCACTTGATCATAGCAAGCGACATCAGATGGCGGCTACGGCGGCAACATGAAGAGCAGACGCAACGAAGTGTTTGTAGTATTTGCAGCTTTCCGTAACCCTGTCACGATAAAATCAGTAGCATCACTAAAAGCAAGCAATAGCAATATTCATCTTCTGTCGGCAATGTATTCGTCTAGAAGTCCTAATAATGACATGCAGTGACCTATCGTAGTAGCATCTATCGCAAACAGCTCATGCGTCTCCAACGCACCGGCCTTTGTCCATGACTACGCACCGACTGCTGTAGTGTTACACAAAAACGGTGACAGAATCATGTCTGCCTACCGCAATACAGTCCGATCTATTCGATCATTCACTAAATCAAGCGCCAAACCAGCTTTCATATGCGGCACGCTACGACACGTAGTGTAGAAAAACATACGCACAAACATATGATATATAGCAACTCACTCACCGAACCTTCAAAAAACAACTAACCACCAAAGTGCCGTTGCGTAAACAATAGTAATAATTATCATCACCATAGCAGCATTTCTTATTATCTGGCCTGCTATCGTTATCAATCGCTCTGTTTCGCGTCATTATGTTTTGCCAAAAGTGTGGTTTGCCCTACACAATATTTGCAGGAGCACATGTGCAAGATATAGCGCTGACAACTTAACACAACCCTTGAAACTGTTACATGTGCCATGATAATATCATTTACACGAGGTTAAGGGGGCATTTACAAGGTAAATGGGCAGCACTCACAAATGTACCCATGTTCTTTCTTCATACACTGGCATGTGCAGAAAAAGAGACTACGGTGTCCTAAACTCGATTTAAATCACCTTTTGGACCAACCAGAAAGCTCTACAAGGTGACCAACGTTGCTTTAGGAACGTGCCTCCGCTCGATGATTTCTCGAAAATCAAAACTTGAAAACCAATGATTATGCTTTCCTCGAAAACGATCAAAAAGCCAAACTTTGTCACGTATAAAGGCGTGCCACTAATGTGCCCCAGTCCACCCCTCCCGCTGCGCATAAGCCATCCACACTTCATCTTCACGTAAATGTCAAGTATTTCCACTTTATTCCCTGTTTTAGGACGCAGCTAAGAGACACCTTTAAGATGATAGATGGCACACGGACAGAATCCAGCCCGACCACAACGACATGGTCCCACTGCTGAAGATTTCATCAAAATAAGGCGTTCAAATGCCAGACCAAGCATAAGCTGTAAGTGCCACCAGCGTCGGAATCAATAATACGCGGAGGTATCTGGCGATATTGAAAAAATACTAATAGAGCCGGAAAACGGCACGCTGACTGAGCAAAACGTAAGTATGATAAATAATAAAAGTATTTTATATTTAGGTTCGTGGTGTTAAGCGCGGAGTCGTCCACCGCTATTTCTGTTTCCTGATCATGTCACCGTAGTGAATGACACCATACACGGATATTTTAGACTCGGAAAAACATTCGCTGTGTTCTATTTTCCACGCTGGATTAGGACGGTGCTTTCAGTGATGGTCAAAGAAATATGCGCAGGGGAGTAGTCACCCGGTAGACAGCAGAGCCGGCTAGCCGGCCAATGCGTAGATTTCTACAGCTGGAAGATAACGACAATTACCACCGAGGACATTAATCAATTGCTTTCCTTACCAATCAAACATAAATCACCGAGTTTTCGTGGGACCCGCACCAACTACGAAGTTGCGCACTCAGCTAATACAGGACGTTATATCATATTGTTGTTGTGTATTGTGAAATAAAAATGCGGCCATCATCTTGTCGGAACGTGGTCCGTGAGCACCTCTAGCAGCTTTACTAGCCCTGCTGCTTACGCTCATTTGATTTTCATCCGAATTTACATCAGTGAAATTGGTTGAACATCAAGGTTATTTGATTCGAGCGTCGTGTTCACTATAGATAACTAGCTTTATCCTGCCTAGCAGTCATTCTTCGCCACTTCTGCGACTTCTATTTGAATACAAATATATATTCAATCCAGATATATATTTTCTGTTGTCATCAATGTTTCCATAAAGCGTAGAATGATGATAGAAACTTTACCGTGAACTAGCTGATGGAACACGTGGACCTCTCACGACTAGCTTGGCTGAATAGCTTGTTGTGTACAGTCGCATAGAGAAGTTCCCTTCCATGTAGAAATGCATCTCTGGACATTGAGCAAAAAAAAAACCGAAGGCGTTCCCTCTTCAATATTATGGAAGCGTAGATTCTACTGTTGGCTAAACAAGCTGGAGGCCTTCCTAGCAGGGTACCGCCTTATCGATAAGACGTGATAGAGCCGCTCGAGTCGAGAGCGCACTGCTGTCGCGACCGCTGTAGATTGCGGAAAGCTAATCTCATATTTCCCAAGCCCGCTTACTCTGGCGTGGAAGTCGGTGATCGGCTTCGTATACGCTCCATTATAAGCGACTACCACTGCAATTCCAGCAGATATGAAAGGATGTACGACACATCCGTTTGAATTGTTTCAAAAGAAATGAATAATCAACGTGGACATTATTTTTCTCAAATAAATGTGCTACTAAATAGCTGCCCCATAAACGATCAGTTACTAAGCGCATGGTGAGTTACAATAATAATGCAGGGAATTAAAGCATAGCTCAGTTTATCTGCCTACGGGCAGGAGGAAGAGTCGTCGCTATCCCGCCTCACTGAAGCCTATCTTTGACCGTTCCGCTCCGCCAATTGTTATCTTAAACCCTTAAAGGAATTCGCGATCCGAACCGGGCGTTTTAAATTATATTTGTCTATTTCGAGCACGCTTCTATCCTTACTAAGATGATTTTCCTGCTTTCTTTTTTCTTCTGTTGTATGATGGTATACTCGAGTTTTTCCCTATTCTAGGCAAAGGCCAACAAGAGGACAGCGGTAGCTAAGAAACCAAAGTCGTGTAAGCGGGCCATACTCGGGGACCCTAAAAGGAAAAAATCTAAACGAGTGCCTACCCATATGTATGTGTGCTGAGTTCGTCGTTACATTTTTCATATACCGCGTGGCTGCTAGGCAACTGGTAAATTGACGTGAGCTAGGAGCATTCCGTACTATATCTAGATTTGAACTTTTCCGTACTGCGAGCCAACACAGGGCCATCAAGTCCTGACGCTGCCCATGAAGTTAGCTAGTTAACTTCAGCCACCTACGAAAATTACTACTTCAATTCGTGTAAGATTACGAAAGGTAAAAATCGTTTCTCAAAGAACATTAGTTATTTTAAGATAACTTACGGCAGGGGCAACGCACTACAGGACTACATACAGGACTGCCTCATTAAAAACCAGCTTGCGCTAGTCGAGGCCGACAAATTTAATTTCAAAATACCTGATACTATATTAATTAGGCCAAACCCTAGCTCGGAAAAATATGATAGGAAATTTGTTACCTTTAGCATCGCATCATCCACATATATATATGAATAGACAGAACTATATGAATTCGCAGCCTTGCTTGCTTAAATGTGCTTTTGTTTTACATAAAATTGTCCTTTACAAACTGACAGATCTATACCCCTGTATCCAAAGCAGTGCCTTCGCATGCGTTCGCATTAAGACTTGCAGGCCAGGCCTGAATAGCAATTATGTACGGCGTTCTCGACGCAATATGTCTTTTAGAACAGACCCTTGTTTTGTCGGAATTTGTCTAGCGGCTTTCCATGTCACGCCTTTCGAAATTGTAAGAGAGCTAAACGTGACCAACCTGGATTCTTTAGCAGTTGTCGTGTACCTTAACATGCAAGTCATTATAGAGCTTTTGTCTTGATTTTTTTTCATTTTGCTCGAGTTATCAGTCTATAGATGTCAATGCAACGGTACATAACGCTAGTTCACACTAATACACATAAACATATTGTTGCCCGATGCGCGTGCAAATCTGCCCTAATATTAGCGTTACTCATTATAGTTAATATTTTGTAAGCCTAATGTTCGACTACGTTGACCAGATCGAACTTGTTTTCTAAGGTAAAAACGCCGGTGCGGACGGGGGTGGCAGCGTTCGATACTAGATGAATTGTGTTATAGTTGCTAGTGATATGTCAACAAGTACGCCTGCGCAGACATGCCATGGAACAACAAAATACCACAAGTTTATGCAGAGCAAGAAAAAAAGTGTGTCCTGGAAACTTCAATTGAACCAAGTATTTGAAATATTTGATGCACCTTTTGATTCGAACTAAGATAAATGGGTTTGACACTAATCTGCTATTGTAAGGATGTTGGGAGGCTCGACCGAGCTGGGTGCCGCGCAACGCATCGATCGAAGAAGGACTGTAATGAAAAGTCGAATAGAAATGCGGAAAAGACACTAACTAACGGTTGTTTACCAGTGCATCTGAATGGTACAGAACGCGTCGAAATTTAGTAGTTATTGATACATTTGTTTATTTTAACGGCTTTCTTTAATTTGGAGTGCAGCGAACGGGCAACAACGTTATAACAAGTGGCTGCTCTCGCTCAGCTGGGGTAGCCAATTATCCATGTAACGGTATTGAATACATCTGAAAATCTTTCAGAATCTCTAGGCACCAAATTCGTTTTCTTGCCATCCGTCTGTATCTACCTTGATTTTGTCAATCCGTCTCCTGACGTGTATGTGGGCATGGGCTAAGGACATTTTTACCAGTACCAAAACAGTCTAACGACCTTCCAACCGCCATCGAGTAGTAAACAGGTTGTCTGCTTCCCGACTTCGTTACGTTAGGGTATTTTTAAAGCCATATTTTATTATAGCATAGAGTTCATTAAGTCAATTTGTGCTTACCAGCATTACTTATACTTTACATTTATTAGTGAGACGATGAAGTATTTAATAGAATTCATCGGCCGTCGTCAGCCGCGTGAAAATCAAACTTAAGCCTGTGTTAGAGTGATGTCAAAGAGACCAGCCGTTAACGCCTACCTAGAACCTTTCTACCACAGATTTACTTGAACATCGATTCAGTTCAATCAAAGCCGTCTGGCTAGATGCCATGGGGCAGTAGCCCGATCTACATAATAACCTAACGTCTAGGATAGACGTAGGTAGTTCCGTGCGCAGTGTAAGAACAAATTCGTTCTTAAGGCCATTTGACAGCTAACGTCAACAATGTCAAAAGGCGACAGCATTGACACAGACGAAGAGAAAATCTCCAACATTCTGCCTTTTTGCTTTTCATGGTTCCCCCCTGAGAGCCCGCCATAACTGAAGCAAAAACGTCGTGAGCCGATTTGGTGCCAATATGATGAGAGCTCAAGACTCGAATCGAATGTAGAGCAATAAACTTGTCAGAACGCCGGCGGCAGCAATAACAGGCAGGAATAGCAGGAGGAACAGCGCTAGCGTAGGCCCCGACTCCGGCAGGTCCGACGTAACGGCCCAGCTTCCCGAACGGTAGCGTCGTAGCGTTAAGTAAACACGTTTACTAGAAAAGTGAGAAAAGAAAAAAGAGGGAAGGGACAGAACAAAGTCTAATGTAATTGTCTCTTTTATGACAATAAGTATAAACGGTCACGATAGACTGCGATATGAGCTGTAGGCATTGAGTGGAACGTAGTCTGTATATCGCTATACAGTTGGATCAACTACGAAACCTTCATTGTACGCATTATGACGTTCCGGTTTGAAATCAGCCTTCCTATGTATTAATGGATGTACAAGAACACAGTGTATTGTCACACTGTTTCATTTGTTATTCGATTACTATAGATGCAACGCGTTGGGTACGGAACTTTGGATGAGATGCGGAGTGCCTGAGAACCCCATCTGCGCCTGTCACCGAGAGAGCAAAGATGCGAATCAATTAGCAGGACGCCTCTATGGGTTTGTTTTATTAAATTCCCAAGCAATTTGCAAACTTTCTCATTTGGAAAACTTCTGATGCGGGCTGGAACGATCGTTGAAGGATAAACTCTCGATCATTTTTTGCATTTGCTTGAGCTGAAGTTCAGCTGTTTCACACTCAATTACCTCTGGACTTGGGAAAAGTACAAGCGGTTTCGTCATAAGGTTATAAAAAATTGGGTTGCTATAGTTTCTGCCCAATTAGTTCATTAAGCAAGTAATTATCAAATGTACATCTAACATATTGTATTTATTGAATCATCTTATGATTTAATATTTGTTTATCACAGACGCTGTTTCCACAAAACCGTCGAAAAGATGCAGAACAACAGCAAGAAGACTCTGTACAGTTTAATGTTTGTGTGCTATAGTAGAGGATGGCTTTACATTTTCTCATAGGCGATTCCACTTAGTCGCTGTCACCTGCATCCTACTCTCTGCCGGCCAAAGTTGCGACAATCAAAAAGCAATTTTCGTAATGACCTTGTGAGAGCATCGACGCTGTGGCTTTTCAGGCTGAACCCTGTGTCAATCGAATAGGCTAGACGATGTGTTGCAATCTCGCCCAGCCTTCATTGGTGCCGTGTTGGTTACAATCCGGATACGCGGTCATGTTTGGACTCACACCCTTTCCTACGCCATCGCCTAGCACCAACGCACAGTCAGACCCAGTCCTGAGTAAACAGTACAGTTTAGCACCTTTAATTGCACAGCCGCTTAAATGCCAATTCTGACGTGTGCCTTGCAGTGTTAGTTGAAGTAGATCTCGTACGGCAAATTAGACAATTGATCTTAAATGACGATTATTACACTGAGCTCACACATATATAGATTAAGTAATTCCATTATATGTGTTACCTCGCGGTTTTCTCTCTCTCTCTCTCTCTCTCTATATATATATATATATATACATATATATATATATATATACATATATATATATATATATACATATATATATATATATACATATACATATACATATATATACATATACATATATATATATATACATATACATATATTATAGCACGACCGCGGTTAGACTAGCAAAGGTAGAAAACTTCCAAGATAACGTCCCTTCCTGTAAGAGCCCGAATTCGAAAACCGACTTCCGTAGACTAATATATACAGCACTGAAATAGTTTTAAACTATACTAGGACCAATGTTTTACACCAGACCTTTACTACAAATAACATGTCTTTACGACCGGAACGAACTTGAATCTTTAATCACTTGTTTTGCTCCTATGTCATAGCAGAAGTGTATTTATTCATAAGTTAGAATTATATTTCCTCCATTACCATATATTTATGTGTGAGAAAGTGTGTGAATATAAGACAGGGGAAAATGTAGCAGAACATTTTGAACTTTCTTGATGTTCTCGCATCAGTGAGTTCGCGACACGAAAGTACAAATCATAGAAACATTCAAAACTTTACCTTTTGCTATGTCTCTCTCTCGCTTGTTCCGCTTCCTTTTCACATTTCGCACTCGAACTCTTTTTCTCAAAACTTAACCAACGCTGCCCCGTCTCTATTTTCGCTCCTGTGCCCGTCTATTTCCACACCTGGACGGGAGCAGCTGCATCAGCGGTATAAGGACAAGCGGAACTGGACAGGCCAAAGCTTGTCTGCCAGCTCGTTGCTTACACCCTTGCCACTTAGTCCTTTTGTGTATATATAACACGTAATGTTGGCCTACAGGCTCTCGAATTCGACAATAGTAGTTGTATAATAACATAGTAGGTACCGGCCCTTGACCCGAGACCATCGAAAGGAGCAATGTCTGTGGGAGACGAACCAGGCGGCTGGACCTTGACGCTTGTTAACGGTTAGATAGGTGAGCAGGGTTTTTATTGTGCGCCGGTGCGCGATGCACTTGCGCGATAGCTGACTGTACTACTTACCCCCATCTCGTCCAGTTCGACCTCATCTTACCCGGTCTCGCTGTTGTCGAGCTATGGAAGATGCGTTGAGAAGTAGAAGTACGATGTTCCTCGTTCGTTTCCCCTACAATCTACTTCGCCTGCCTTTGACTGATTAATCCAAACTCTTTCTCCCCGCTGCGCATTACTAAACTCCAATAGTAATATTGGATATTTGATTCGCTCAGTTTCTCTTTGCTCCGCTTACACCCCAGCTCACTCTGCTCTGATCAAAGGTTTCAGGTTATACGAGGACAAAGACAACAGCATCTCTAGTGAAAAATAACTTCGAAACACTCGGTGATGTTATGATACATAGAACGGCAACGAGCTGCTGGTAATTCAAGCTCTCTTTTTCTTTCGTTTAATTAGTGCCATTTTGCAAACGGCTATTGATATGACTGGTGAAAGCTCTGTGTTTAATTTGCCTAGACCCGTACGTAACGCGCTATATGGTTACGCTATACGTACCGCCGACACATGCTGTCCGTGTGTTGACGGACGTGCCCAGACGAGCACAAGATGACTCACACTATGTCTTTTTACAGAGTTGCAAGGCACGTGGGTTCAATTCGAACGTGAAAACGCAACGTAGAAACAATGATAGCGATGCCACAGTCGTGGCATGATTACTATCATTAGCATTGTTGCATGCTCTTAAGACAGTGTAGCCGAAAAAATAATGAGACGCGAAAATAATTCCCAACGCTGTTGGAAGGCAAATTACACACGGACAAATGCTTGATCACAGAGCATTGGATCCACTGACATTCGTTGGCGACGCCGACGCTGTCACAGATTGGAAGGTCCAGCTCAACTCATCCGACGATTCTTCATACGGAACTGCTATTAGCTACAGCAGGGCAGTGTCGATGCGCCTCTTGCCCCGACTGGCCGTAACGCCGGCGTGAAGCTGGCCAACCAACGCCTGAACCGCTTCTGTCATCGACAGACATTTTAGAAAAGCAGGTGCTGCAACGATGGCTGCGTCTATAAAGAAAAATCATTGTAGAAGGACTGCCTTTGTCTACTGATTTTAACCTACCGCTGTTCTCCGTCGAGTAGCGTCAAGCACGATAGCATTGTGTTTTTTCAGTATTATGTTATTACTAGAAGATATCGCTACTTTTTATTCCCACTGTTGCTCATTAATAGCATTGCATTATCCTTCGCGATGCGTCTAGTTGCACTTCAGCCGTTCAGTTTTAATCGACTGCACAGTATCTAGCCTCTCTCCCTCTATGACCATTTGCGGTTGCTAATCGACCTAGCAAACCGATCATACCTAATTGCTAGGTGGGATGGTCGTCGATGCCGCCGCTGTTCGTACAATGCAGTCGTAAACTTGCTGTTTCTTTTGTTTCGACATTCATAGGCTTAGAGATGGCACTGGTCGGAGGCTAGGCCGCTAGTTCCCACCACTCATTATTCGCTCGCTCGCCCGTTTGTTAAATACTAGTGCTGGTACTAGCGGTGGAAGGTTTTCTAGGTGCCGCTGCTGTTCGCGCCCGCTGTACCCAAGCGGTAGACTCACCCTGGTTACCGCCGCGGATGCTGTTGATGCTGCCGCTATCACTAAATAACGTCGTCGTTGGCGCTAGGGAACGACCAAGAGAACGAATGACCACGCAGCATCGGCAGCCAACCCGCCCGGCAGACTCACTCACGCAGTCACAGACGGGTACATAGGCCCAAGCGCAAGCTAGCTGCCGCCGGCTCAACTGCAGTAGCCTCCGTAACAGTGGTGGTGGTATCGTCCAACACGGGGACGAACGGCCGCTGCTGCTGCTGCTGCTCCTCACTCGACTCGACCGACTCTTGTCGCGCAGGCATCAGCAGCAGCCGCTGCCGCCGCCGTCGCGCAGCCGCTGCCGCCGCCACCGCCGCCGCCGCCGCCGCCACCGCTGGCCTGCCTGCCTCATTGACTACTGTAGCCAGTAGGAACGGCGGCCGTTGTACCGCTGTGTGGATAGTTACAGCAGCAGCGGCTAGCACAGTAATATGAAAAATAGCAACAGCGGCGAATTTACAATAACAACAACAAAAAGCAGCAGCAGCAGCAGCACTAACTTGCATCAATGACGGCCAGCCGCCAGTTGCCACCACTGTTAGTAGTACTAAGATGAAGCAGCAACCACCGCCACAGTTGAATAACGTTGGCTTTCGATAGTACAGTTGCTGCTGCAAAGGTAACTGCAGTGGCGGCAGTGGCGGCGGCGGCAGCGGCAACGGCGGCGGCCATAGGCAACAGTTGCAGTAGCCGATGCTGCAGGCGTCAGACACTCGCTGGCCGGCTGATTGGTAACCGCTTATCAAGCAGCTGTATCTTTATGTACATATATCGCCATTGCAGGCAGCAGCGTCCTAGCGTCAGTGAAGCCGATCCAGTGACACACCGACAGATGACAATAACACAAACCGAACAACGAAAAACAGTTCCATGAAAACTCATATCGGAGACTGTCGTTGGAAGCGAATCACAATAGGAACCAGTTGTAGTCAACAGTACAATGACATTTAGATCTTCTTAACTTACCATAATCATAACACTCATGCAACTTATTGTGTGGCGTGAACGAAGGTAGTGTTTCGATTTGAAAAGGGAAAGAAAGAGAAAACACGGGGAGGGTAGCAGCTGATACTGCAGAACACGCACTGGCACATAGCGACTCAGACTAGTTCTGAACACCCGGTGCGGCTCTTAGTGATGGGGTTCAGTGTCACCGGCGACCCCTGACAGCAGCGGCAGCCAAAACTGTCGTAGTGTCACGTCACCATAAGCGCCAGGGTACAGGAGAAAGCATAATGGTGATGAAGTCGGTGACTGTGATGATGATGAATGACGCTGACAATAAGAAGAGCATTAACGGGCAGCAGAGCGCTGGTATGTTGAGATAAAATATAATAAAATTAAATTTCCGCCATTTCCAAAAGGTTCACAGGAGGATAACCAGAAGCAGTGGTTAACACAAAATAGCAGGGACCAAATTGAAAAATTTTTTTTCATAGATTTCGCAGTTTGTAAGCTACGAGACTTACGTCTTCAAGAGATTTTTACACCCAAGACACTTGCAAGTGCTAGTTCTAACAAATGGCCAATGTAGAAACTACACGAGGGTTAAAACCAAGGGAGGTCTAATTCGTCGACAAATAAGGGGATTTATCGCGAAAAAAGTGCACAACGACTATAATTCTGTATCCATTTTCGATGGTGGTCTGCTTCATAGAAATTTCAAAAGTCCACTAGTTATTACTGATACTCTCAAGAGCTGCGCATCCGGTATTTCGTACGTCTGGTGCCAGATAGCTTCATATGCTGGTAAGTAAAGGTAGGCTAATATTCTACGTGTGAGATGAATTCTTTTCCCATGTTGTCGTATGTTCAAACAAAATTCGACGAGACTGTCTAGATCTCGTGAGCTTGTCTGGGCGTATGGACTGAATAAGCACTTTTATATAACACACCCCTCAAACATCATAGGTGAATCCATTAGTTAGTATATGCCCTCATATATGTCAGTCATTTGACGGAACGATGCTAAATATCTGATAGAGACACTTCAGTGTAGTAATAATCTATTATATTATCAGGAGTTTGCGATTGCAGGTGATGCTCTGGATTGCATCAAATTCTCCCATACCATTACTTAACGCTGACGCTTAATTAGTATCTTCTGAGGTCTGCGTATTTTAATGAAACGAGAGCTATCAGGGTAGCTTATGAGTGTGTTCATATTTACAGCCTAGAACGTCTTGTCTGAGAGGGCCCCGATTAATTTACCTATCGGCTAGCAGTAACAGAGGTATCGGCGGTATTAGTGAACGATGTAAATTTAATTTTTTTTTACTCACTTAAGTGGTGTAAGGGCAACTAGCTTAAAGCAGATAATACGTTGTTTCTGTGGCCAGTGGCGACATCTGTTACTTTACTTTGAAGACTTTTCGATTTCCTTCACGGTTTTGAGTGCATACTAGAACTTAAACAAGTGCTACAGTTTTACCAGGGGCCAAACCTGCACATGACCGAACTGCCTACAAAAGTAGTAACAGATATAGTATTAATAAATTCTTATCACTGTAACATAAATTGATAGCAGAACAACATCGGACAAGTTAAGAACCAACCTACGGGGTCAGGTGCACACACTATGTGTACAGTTTGGTGTATCGCTATAATTTGCGTCAGAAAAAAACAGCATATAAAAAATTGATGACAATCATTGAAAAAAAAATACCCCCAACGTTCTCTGTTTCTGCCTAGCTCCATAATTGCAGCCAAATTCTGCCGGCCACTTATGCTTAATTCAGTCGGTCAGTGATACATCTAATGAAATACGCAGACAACTGATGCAGAGCTACTGCATTTGCTGCCGCCGCCTAGAGCCCAGCTAGCAAGAATACACGGAGCAATAGAGACATAGGACTATAGACATGAACACAAAAGCTGTCTAGAGTTACGCTAGAGTCAAACGTCAGCCGATCTGTCCATCCGTCCGGCTCCAAATGAAAATCAATTGATTCACGTCATCTGGAACGCCACCTTCACGAAGGTCTGTATCAGTACTGGCCGCCACAGTAGGAGTGGAGCATTGGGTCTCTTGTCGTCGATGCTGTCCTGCTTTAGCTGATGCGCGTGAAGTCGCTTGCCGTTCAGTTGGTAACGCTCCAATAGCGCCACTGACTATGGCCGTGTCGACGCACAATGCTTTTCTTCGTGAGCAGCGTTTTATAATGACGGTCGCTTCTATTCGGCAACTGTAATGTCAGCTTTACCAATCGTCGTCAAAGGAAAAGTCAACGTGATATGTCTGATGAATTAGTTGCTTTGTAGGTCGCTTGCTAGCTGGTCGGCCAGCAGACGAAGCGCTGCTTGGGTGTCTCGGTTGTTGTCGGCCGGCCATCATGGCAAAACTGGTCAAGCTAGGTGTCTATTAAAATATATACATATATATATATATGTATTAGTACAATATATATTAGTGACCGGTGCGGTTGTAGGTCAGTGTATGATAGAACGTCAGACGGACACAGGGTTGTTGTCGGTGCGGACATTTTTTTTATGACCCGTGGGACAGCATTCAGCCGCCCCCGGTGTCGTTGCCACAACTATTTCACATGTGACTGTGACGATGGCAGTAGCAGCAGCAGTCCACAGGAACACTCCGAATGAAAGGATACGTAGAACCGAGCTGACAGACAATAATCTATTGCATTATTTTATCATATTCACACACAATATCATATACATACAAGTTAGTCCTATTCTATAGTGTACGTATGGTATAATATCCTGGGGCGAGTGCGCAGAAAACAGAAAATCAGTCTGCCTGAATTATCCCTTTATCGCTTCCTCTCTCTTTACCATATACTATGAGGCTATAGCTACAGTTTGGACGGAAGAACTGGCATTTGTTTAGTTGGGGAGACAGCGAAGTAAACTGCAGTCGAAACAATCGCGTGGGGGTCCAATCTCCTATTATATATATATATATATATATATATATCCATTTTAATCTGCCGTGTCCAATGGCATGCGTACGTATGTGTGTGAACGAATTGTGTTGTAATACTTGTCCACTCAGCATCACAACCATCCGATAAAGCTTGCCCGTTCTACCAACAAATAACCACAGGCGCGAGAAACAGCATACGAGGTCAGCCAGCTTCTAGACAGAGATTCGTAGGTGGGTCTAGGCTGTACTAGGTTTCACAAAAATGTTGGCACGGAACAGTATATCGGGTTGGATGGTTTTCAGTAGACTCCAACGGGACGCAGCTACTGCTGCGATTACTGTGCATTAGCCAACCAACATTTTCGCTTGATACAGAGCATGGCATGGCTTAGACTGCAAAAAAGCTAACAGAGGACTGCGGACCCTGAACTAGCATTTTCGTTACCAGCCCCGAAACTGGTACATCAGAGCGATGAAGCCAATAGACTCGTATCTGACAGTCTAACTGGATTGCAGCAGCAGCAGCACCCCACTGTACAGCTACCGTCATATTATCCTGGGTCGGCGATGAAGTTGATGACGGCACTACCAACAACAACAACAACAACTTGTGCTTCAACAACAACGATAACACTTTAACGCTGCTAGACGTCAGCAGCTGCAGCAGATCTCTTAAGTCAAAGTAATACCTCGAATACATGACCGAGTATCCACTATTGACCAAGAACTACTGCGTGCGACCTAGCAATAATGAGTTTCCTACAGCAGCAAGAGCATCTCAATAATAGCGTGAGCAACAACAACAACAGAGCAGGTTCAGCAGAAACAACTCTAACAACAAAACTTGCAGTAACTGTTGAGTATCCAAGATCATAATTTTGCCCTAACATTTCGTCCGGAGTAGCTCGAATCGAAGCCCCGTTGTCGTTTAGCCGAAACGATGCCAACGGCAGCTTGACGCTGAGCTCTACTAGCTAACAGAGGGACAACGCCGATGAACAGTCCCTTGGGCGTGCGCACCCGACGGCGGTCGCAGCCCGAATGCAGGTGTTACTCTGGCGTGCAAACTGCCGGCTCGACGCGACCCTCTCCGAATCCAGACGGCGCTGTTGGAGTCAGCGCCACTTCACTATTGGTTAAATGACTGGAAAGGGCCCGATTGACCCTCGCTCGTGAGGGATAGTCGTTCGAGCAGCTGATTGGCGAGGCCAGTTGCAAAGATGTTCTTGTAGAGTGGAGCTGCGAAGTGAAAATAAGGCTAAATCGTCGCGTCGAGCGTAGCCAAGACGCCCAAGCAAGCCGGCAAAGCCAATCCAAATCTAGCTTTAATTATTGCCAACTTACCAGTGTGTAGTGCGCGTAGCTTGGATCTATCCGAAAATTATAACAAAGTCCAACGATATTTTGTAGCAGCACCCGTGAAAGAAGCAGAACTGTGATGCTCGTTTAGGATACCCCACGACAGTCCACAGCCCCACAACGTGTCCGACGGAGCAACCAAAAAACATCCTACGAAGAGTGAACAGCATCGTGTCACTTCATCTACAAAAATCCATCGCGTGTAAAAACACCAGCCGTAACACTGGAGGAACGAAAGGCCCACGAGAGGCACGGAAAGCCACTAGGTCGACGCTTGTTCACGATATCGGCTTTTGGTGACGTCTCCATAATATAAAATTGTATCGACCAACTACTGCAAGACGCTGCTGTAAAAATCGGCCGCGACTCTACTACTGCTCAATAAAAGCAGTTGATTTGTGCCTTCATCCGTCCCCAGGCGTCGATTTCGCCTCCCCGGCGGAGACGAGATACCTAAAAAGCAAGATCTTTTTGTTCGTGACTTCGCCTTTACTGGATTATACCATACTATCACATCATACCTTCAGACATGGGACAGATCGTCAGAAACGTGAGTGTCTTTGCGTTTTGTAATAGTGTTTATTTCGGGTGTTATCTTTTTCTCTTGTCTCACTATTGGTTCGTTCTCAACTGAGTGAAAAGTCCGGATTATTGTATACGTATATACAGAGAAAGCATAATAGAACAAACGACTTAATTCAATGGATAATATACGAAGGGGCAGGGACCACTCTGAAGTTTCGCTTTGGTGGTCAAACGGCGACGTTGGCCAACGCGATAATCCATTTTGTTCTATTTAGCTAAGCTGGTTACTGTTTCACTCGTTGGAGTGATTACGAATCGTGTTTGTTATATTACTTTATGTTACATACTAATGCCAGCGCCGCCGTTATTATGGTGTCGATCTGAGAGGCGAATTGTCACGCAGCTGACGATCAAACGAGTGAATTTTGTATTTTATATTTCGATTGCAATTTCTCTTTCAGTCACCTTGACATATATGAACATTTCTCTAGGAAGTCTCTTACCTAGAGACTACCAACTTGGTCTGTGTTCGATTATGTATTTTATGCGCGAACATAGTTACCGACTGCTAACTTCAGTGGCAGCATCTTCAAGCATCTTTGCTGCCTGGCTGAAAGCTAGTTCAACCGTTCCGTTTCGTCTCGCACCGCCTCGCCTGGTCCATCTAATCTGCCAGTTCTGACGATCGAACGTCGTTCGATTTGGCTATGATGGTTATTTCGTGTCAACCGATTGGTGTCTAACGATTACAACGACTGTGGCTGCTGTTGTAGCTGCAGCTGACTGTCACTATGCCACTATTAGAGCTACTGATATCATTAAAAATAACACTGATACTTTTACCGATGTTGATCGTACCTGACTAGCTTATAGTAAACACAGCTCGTTAACAGCGTGCAGGATACTTTTACTTTATCAACGTACATACAACGATGAGTGTGTGGTACCGGCATTTAGAAGCTCGTCGCTTGCTTGTCTTAGCAACTGCCAGCCGTTGGTTATTGTCGCAGCTGCCGTACCAATCGAAGCTGTTTGCTTCTAGTGCAGCCGAAGTGTTCGCCGGTATTCTGACCTTGGCAACCGGCGACCGCTGCTCACTGTCCAGCAAACAGCTACCGCAAAAGCAACGCCAATGGCAGCAGCCCCACAAACAATCAAAGAAAAAACAGCAAGAGCACCAGCAGCGATGAACTCGTTCCAGGCCGGACGGTTAACTAGCCGTGATTCTACTTAATAAATATATTTGAGTTATCCACATCTGCCGTGCAAGCTAATTGTTTCTATATGCTGCTAGTCAAAACACTCGAAGCGTTCAGTGAAACTGTTCGATACGTATCATGCTTACGCTGTTCTTGCCATGGCTGGCGATGATGGCGGAGACACTATAATTCGTAACGATGCTATTGGTATCGGTTATAGGACACACTTCGGCAGTTATGCCGCAGACAGACGCAGGTGTATATATATATGTCTATATAAAATACGTGACGTTGCCTGCATTGTTTTTCGAGATCAGTGTCTCTGCCTTGTGGGTGTCTCATGTTTTATACTTGAAAACGATTTCCGTCAGCGTTCAACCCGCTGTCAAGAACCGCACATCAAAAAAACCGCATGACAGACAGAAAAGGAATGTAGGAATGGGTATTTATATAAAATCGCGAGCGGTATTAGTCTTCCCTTAAAGTGTGAAGGATTCGCAATGATCTGCCAGTGTTATTGGCTCTTTTTTTTTTTTTCTATACTTAGTCGTCCAAATTGAATTTTTAATGACATCCACTCAGTAGTTAGCGTTCGGTAGGTGCCAATATCGCTGTTATTTGTGCTACTCTAAAATTTGAACTTTGCCTAGACTAGCTAATTAAACCAATTTATTCCTAAAGAAAAGTCAACAGCATCAATAGATGTTGTTACCATGCGATTGTTGCACGCCATAGCTCTGTCAATTGTTTGTATTTTGCTATTTACTGTGGCGTTCGGCAACGTCCAGCTCATGTCATGAGCAGCGAATCCAACAAAGAGTTTGTAGTAGAAGCAAATAATCGCCGAGCATGACTATCTTTACCTACGTTCATTATTACCGCTATTAGTACCAATGGAACAGCAAATAGCTGGCCGCTTCTTCGCATGGTGCCAATTAAATCTAGGTAACAATTTGTTAAGCGCGAGATCAGTTTTCTTAAATCTTCCGCCAATAGCTTTCCTGTCGCTATACGTCCATTCGTTGCTTTCTTTCCATCGTTAGTACTTGTTATTTGGACGGGCGTCGTGGAGCTTTTCGACGCTACACCAGCGAGCTTCGAGCAGTTGTTTGCTCCGGCTTCCTGCTTGTTTGGGGTCGAGTAAACTGGGGTTGACTCCTGGCCGGGCGGCTCTGATATTGCGGAAACTTGCATCAGCGTTCAGTGGCGCCATCTGGTGGATAAGACGGTAAGTCAACGGGCCCGTCTCCTTTCAGTTCAGGGCCCTATGTCCAATCTAACCCCTCAAAGCCTGCAGCCGGCGCTCCACACACATCAAAACCTTGCTTGATGCTGAGATGAGCTTGGTGTTGCCCTGTGCCGGCACCCTATACCGGTCCTTTCTCCTTCATTCGCCCCTTCTATCCCCCGAAGAAGGGGATCTATATCCCCATCACCGCCACCTCTCGCTCGACGGACCGAAGAAGCCTCACTGTATCATGATACAACCGCTACATTGTGCATACTTCTATGGAGCAGAACTGTGGCGTCTAGACCTAGAAACTAGGAGACGTGAAAGAGAAGCTCGTTCAGTGCTGCGTTTTTATGCATACGTGGCTTGCTCGTACATTGTGCAAAGATAGAAATACAATAATATGAACTGGCGTTTGAAGGAATGGCCTTAGCCGTTTCGCAAGAGTCGGTTCTTCAATCCAGTTCTCATTGGCTATACTGTTATTGTTGTTGTTTCCGGTCCGTCTGTGAGCAATAGACAGCAGACGCCTCTGTTATTGTTATTATTACTACAGTTCATAGTGGGCAACGGTGATTTGTCAGTATTTCACATTGCCTACGCGCAGGGGCTGCAGTCATCACACATTGCGGTTAGTCAATGCTGCATTGTTGGCGGCGTCAACTGGGACGGTGATGACTGCGTTGACGCAGCAAATATTGTTTCGGTGTGTTGTTGGCTTATCTTCCTCCTCACACCACTTCGATATGGTACAGTTGAATATTATTATCAATTGCTTACAGTCTGCACATGTTTGGCTTGCGTTTCTCGTACTTTACCATCCGTCCACACTTGACACGTATCGTATAACATATTGTTAGTGTTAATAATCTAGAATTTGCGTTCATATCGTCAGCGTCATCATCAGCGCCGTCGCTCCCGTTGGCGTCAGAAGCACCAAGTTGTCAAGTTGATTGTTATCATTTTAATTATCGTGGGCTGCAGTAATACATTACTATTGCTGGCGTACGTAGACAGATATATATATATATCTAGCACTTGCTAAAGCGAAGTGCACATATACTGTTTCTATAGACGAAGTGTCGGTCTGTATCTATGAGTATGATAAATTCCTTGCTATATCTTTCTCTGTGGCGCGCAAACACTCTTAGTATCCGCTCGTCTTAGTCTCACTGTTACGCGATGGATCGAGCTGACGAAACGTTGCCGGCATACGCAACTATACAAACATATACAGACGAAATACGGTATGCATCACAAGCAGGCCGTCGTGTCTTTCCTATTCTCTAAATCAAATGCTGTTGCTGCTGTAGTGGCTGTCTGTTGCTGTTCAACTGTTGCCTGCGGTACGTGCGCGAAGCTCAGCCACTCCTCGTCAGCTGGTTCCTTGGCTGATTCCAATCTGTCATCGGGGTCGCACAGACTGACGTATTGACTTCGTCGAACCGTATTCGACTGTCCTGTTATTAGTATCGTCCTCCTAGGCGGCGCTAGCCTGATCATTCCGCAGCAGCTAGTACGAGTAGCTAGTTAGTTAGGCTAAAAACGAACCGATCTATTTTTTCGAACGGCTGAACTGAGCTCACGCGCGTCGACAGAGAAGCCGTTCGCTGTGTTGTACCTGGGTTGGTTGCGCAAATGCAAAAAAGATATCTTTGGCCGCCACAGTACCGTAGCAACGGTCTGAAATGGCAAAATGACGCTGCCTGATGCTGTCGTCCGCGCTGCTGGCGCTTTTCGTTAAGCAGCGAGAAATTGCAAGTACAGGGAGAAACTCTGCTCAGCCCAAATGTAGCGTAGCAGGCGCAAACGCAAAACGCGAGCTGGCTGCTAGTTCGTGATCGACGCCCACCGACTGACGGGATGGCTTGTTTATTAGACAAGGAGTCGAAGCGACGCGTCGTTCTGTAGCTGCCAGATTACTACTGCTGCTGCTGCTGCTGTTGTCACTGTTGCTGCTGGTCTAGCTCAGCAGCGGCGGCTGCAGTCAGCTAATTAATTGGTCCTCTTCATTTCGTTTATGGTAACGGCGATCAGTTCGACTGACGGAATGTTATCGCTGCCAGACTAGCTACAAGTAGCAATAATTCTTGCGCTCATTGTTGTCGTGGTTGTTGTTATTATTACATTAAACTTTTGGAGTGTTGTAATTAGCGTCACGACCCCGTTTTCTCCGCCAACGCCGAAACCGCACTCACTATCGGACCAATCGCTACCGCTTGCTGTTGTAGTCATAGTGGGCAATGAAGACCTGTTTTGCGATGTCTGCCTAAAAATTCAAGACTCTGGCAGTTTGGTAGTCAACCTAGGTAGGTAAGTTCGCTGCGTGCGATAAGGGAAATTAGTAACTGTTCGACTCGTTAGGACTACGTTTTGCGGCAGTCACACGCACATACATTCACGTGCAGCCACTTCGGCACACGATGGCACGCACTGGCCAGTTAGTGCCATGTTTGTTAGCGGCAGCCATGGTACTCGCTACGATAATCGTGATAGTGCCGGCGGCAGACCTATGTTTGTAAAACTCATCTAGATATTAGCACTTAGGGGTCTACTTCCGTTTCCGATCAGCAGTTGCGTAACAGTTATCAAAATCGACACATGTGCGGACACGTAGACACAGGTTATCAACGAGCGCGGCGCATTTTGTCTGCGTACTTCTTGTAGGGTTGTGAATAAGGCGCTTTTACGTCTGAATAAAGGAACATTGTTGTACATATAACTCTGCATACGACTATTTGTTTGATACTTTTAACATTGCATTTACACGAATACTTTGTATCTAAATAAAACGTGTCGACCGAAAAGTCCGTGCTGAAGAAATGGCCGATTTACGAGAGAGCGCGAACATTCTGCACATCAAAGAGACTAAGCGTATTAAGGCTTAAATTTAAGATTTCATTTGCAATAATTAATAGGTTTTTTGCCTCTTGATGACTGCCGTTGCTGTTCTAAAATTGCGCAGAACTGTTGTAGAAGAGCAGTGCTGACTGTCTGAGCTGCTGATGTTGATACTGCGGCTTTTGCCGCGTTTAATGCTTTGTTGTTATTGTCCAAGCTGAATTTTATGTACACCTTGCCAGGCAGGAGTAAACTGGCAGCTGAGCCATTGCCAACTATGGCTAACTGGCCTGCGTCAGTTGGCCTGATTACCGTCACCAGCAACACCAACAAAACAAGCACTAAGTACCTGTAAACAATTAACGGCTAGTTAACCCCATAATGAGTATGACAATGATCGGTATGAACAACAACAATGACGGCAGCAGTGTCCTAAACACTGGTAGCACCACCGCTTAGCGTTTGTCTATCTGGTCAATAGCGTGTAGTGTTTCTTTGTTCCTCGCTGCTACTGGCGTCGCCGATGCCTCTGCTTCATCGCCGCGTACGGCGGCAAACGGTTAACGTAAAATTACGTGGAAATAACCCGGTGTTAATTCAGCAGCAACGACAGGCCACCACGATGAACGCCCGCCGTAGCCGAGTTACTCAACTAATCGTTGTTAGTAATGCGTTGTTGATTCCAACTTTAATGTGATCCCGCTCTCGTCGAATTGCCGAAAGGTAGAAAAAAAAACAGCAACAGTTTACCGCTGCCTATTACTACTGGTCCTTTCTCGTTATTGCAGCTCGGTCATTAACCACCACAGCAGCTGTCACTGTTACCGCAGCAACCACAGTCTATGGCCTCGCTGGCGCTAACGTAGCCGCGCCCACTGGGACTGGCATGTTGGTGGTGATAAATAGCCTTTGTTCGTTTATTAGCTAGCTAGAGTTGATTTGCAGGTCGTCATGTATAGTGGCTGGCAGCAAAAAACCTGATCCTCTTCTGGACATGCGTGCGAGTATGCGTGTGTCAACATCTACCAGTGGAACGACTATTGCACTTCCGCGTTCGCAAAAAACGTCCGAGTCCTCTCTGTCGGCCGCTACCTTAGCCACTGCTGCGCGTTGCTCGTGCATCCGGCACGTTGTTCCGTACTTGGTGTATTGATGCCTTCTCCCCGGTGGCCACCGATCTGACTGTTCTGGATCGACGGGGTAACTTTGGCCAAAGGCTTGTCGCCGGCGCTGAATATCTGACGGTTTACCCTGTTGCCTATGAAAGCGCGCACATCTTTTCTCGGCCTGCCACAACCGTTACGGCTCACGCTCCTCTTTGTGTGGCCGCCACACCATTTGTTGTTACCCCCTGACGATCTCCGTCGTTGTTTCTTTTTAAACTTTAAAAGTGAACTTGGACCGTTCTGCTGTCATCAGCTTTTCTTTGCATTCAAGTGCCAGTCAGTTTGGCTCTCTGTACTGACTGAACGGCCGTGACGCGAACGACGACGACAAAGGCGATGGCGCCGCCAACTGCTACTGCTACCGCCAACGCTGCTGATAGGCAATCGTCAATCTCGTCTCATTTTGCTCTTGAAATCTTTTTTTTGAAGGGGCGACCGGCAGCCTGCCAACCAAAAACAGGAAAGCATCAAAGTAGCTAGCCGCTAGCGAAAGCCGACATCACTGCGGATGCTGCTGCAGCAGCAGTAAAAGCAGTTAGTGTATTTTTATCCAGGATAATGTATATATATATATATATATATATATATATATATGGCAGCGCTGTGCTATAATGAAGCATAGGTACCTAGACGCCCGCTTACTCACTTGTCTGCTTTTGAGTACTGCCGCATCAGCCGCAGCGGCGCATGGCTTCTGTTGCCAACAATAGTTCACGAGTCGAGGACAACCATAAAGCACCAGTTCACCAAAGTCAAGTTGAAGGCCGACGGCTATAACAGGCAGCTGTGGATAAGACTGCAGAAGCAACACTGAAACACGTAGTAAGAGCCTTCATGACGTTTAGGACAGCACGTTTAGACAGAAGGACTGAGGGAGCCGAAGAGGCAAGGAAGCCTTCCATGTGGTAGTGGTGTAATCTTGTAATGGTAGCGGTACAAGTACTATATAATAAATAAAAGGCTCTTTGTTGTCGTCGTCGTCGTCATTGTTGCTGCTGCCGCTGCAGAAGAGCAAAGAACGACGGCAAAGATCAGTTAATGCTCGTATGACGTATTGCCGACAGAAAGCGAATTCAGAGGTGTACTCAGGCGTCGAGAGCGACAGGTCCCCAAAGCGCAAACGCGAGCAGCAAGATATTGACGGTCTTTTGCACGTTACTGTCGGTGCGTTCACCAAAGGCGAAAGTCGCCGGCACTGACGACGCCCATTAAGAACAATACTAATAGAAAAACAACAGCTGAACAATCACAGGAGCGTATTAGCATTTTATGCGGATCAATTGCGCCATTATACAGTAAGTAATATACGCAAAGTCGACACGCGCCTGCATTATGGAGAAATCTTGCTGGTTGCAAAAGCTAGTCGAATCTGTACTACGATATAATACATCACTCTGAGTGGTAAGACGTGCTCAAAATTGCTTCTGCTGCTATCGTTGCCGTGATTGAGTGTTGATGCCCTAAAGGGCCTCGTAGCGACATTGCAGTGGTTGATGCCACTAATGGAAGCCGGAACCGTGCTGGCAGCGGCGGCAGGGTTGTTATCTCCTTTACCCTCAAACAAGTCCTATGTTCGTAGAGGTGGAGATGTCTACTATGATGATGGTGATCAGGACAATCCTACTGCTTGGGATGATTATGTATTTTAATTGTAGCAATACCTTTAGTGACGCCTTTTACTGATGACAATGCCAAAGCGGTGATGTGTGCTGTGACGAACGCGACTGCTGTTAGTGCTGATGGAAGCAGCCGTCGTTGTGACTTTCTCGAGCCGTGGAGGAACACCACGACCCTGACGTAAGCTTCCATAGCGAGCACAACACATTCGCAGTCGTCCCCTGATCATGATCTTAATATTGATAATGGCTGTAGTGTTGTCTAACAAATCGACAGACAAGCATCTAAGGCTTTAGTTGGTCTGCTACTGCTGCTGTTGTCTGCATTGGCCTCTACCGTAACAGCGAGAAAACTGCCAGCAACGAGCGGCATGCAGCGGCAGCTGCTATGGCAGTTCGCTATTATATGCCGCCGCCGCCGCCGCCGCCGCTAGCGAAATCGACGTCAAATATGAAGCAGCTCACATTCCGAGCACGATATTCGCAATTACAGGCTACTGCTGGTGCTGCTGTTACAAACTTGTTTGCCTTTATCGTTTCGATGTTGTCTCTTTTCAGCTTCCGAAACACGCACGCGTACAAACCAGTGATGCCTCCTCCAAAGCATCTGGATGACCTGGCCACTGATAGATGTCCAGCTGGTCGGCTGTTTCCATCAACAGTCTGCTATATATATATATATATATATATATATATATATATATATATATGTAAAACTTCTTCACTCAAGCGCCTGTTGGTGTAGGTTAGCTAGCGGGAGTATTAACCCTGTTGATCTCCGGAACAGCAAATGGGTCGGCACTCGTTGATGCCGTCTGGCCATCAGCCCCGTGGACAACGTTGCAGAATTGAGAAAGTAGCATAGACTTCTGACAGGAGATGGCCGCAGCACGAGGGCTGTGGTAGTGGTACTGTTGTGGCACGTTACTGCTGTCTGCAGCGGCGGCGCCACCGGCATTGTTTCTTCTTTCGAGGTGGACTCATGTTCCGCTGTTATCGTTGATAATCGTCATGGATCTACCATACATTAATCGACATGACACGATGGACGACGTCGATATGGGTAAAGTGCGGGCGAGAGTGAGAGGCGTGCTATAAAGCGAAAGGTCGCGTGGCGTACGATCGCGCAGTGTCGACCGCTCTCTAAAAATAAGAAGAGGCAGCAGCAGCAGCAACCACCCATTCACTTCGTTTCGCTCCCTTTCTTTCGATCGAACACGACTGGCAGCCGTGCATCTGCAGACAGCAAACGTGGCCTGGTCGGTCGGACAGAACAGGTCGAGAGCGTGCCTGCAAACCTGCCGCTAGCACGATCATCAGCAGGGTGGCGACTTTCGCATCTTAGTCGCAGAAAAATAGCAAAGTCCATCGAAGTAATAGCAGGTCATGTCTGAATGCGGGGTATAGTAGCGGTGTGTCCAGTGCGGGAATACTATTTGCGGTCTAAGTGAATGCAATGGTTGTAGTTCGGTAGTTATTTGTTTAATCAGTCAGTCGCCTTAATTACTGGTGAAGACAGGTTCTTGCAGTGAATCTAAGAGAGTAGGATTGAGTTGTTGTCAACTCGCTTTCGAAAGGTGCTCCTTTTTCATTAGACTTTTGCCGTCGAACGTCGTTAGTGGTGGACCATTATACAGTATAGTGAGAGCGTGCTCGGTAACGATAACGCTGACGCTGATTCTGATGTCAATGCTGTAAGAGTAGTGCCTGCGGCTTATCTACCATGATACCGTAAGCGTGTAATTCGCTCTGTTGACTTATCCACGATTTTATACTGCACCCCTGCGTAATGTTGCTATACGTTCGGCAAACAGAAAGCAGCATAAATCGAGTGGTCCTCTATCGCCCATGTAGACGAGCGAACAACCAAACGAGAAATAGAACCAAATTTATCGTCAGCTGTTCTCGCCAGGCGGCGGAGTACAGAATACAGCATGGGACATAAAACTGCTGCTACTACTACTGCTACTACTACTACTACTGCTACTACTGCTACTGCTACTACTGCTACTGCCACTACTACTACTGCTGCTGCTGCTGCTGCTGCTCCTGCTGCTAAGGTCGCGAATAGGCGAACGGTTATTATATAGGGCATTGTCGCGTGCTAGTCGTCAAACTGGTTATCGGAAGTGTCAGATAAGAAAAAAACAAAGGCTAGCCAAAAAATATGCCGGTGTGCAAAAGAAGTCGTCGCTCTGCCCTGCTGGGAGCAAATACGATCTGGTTTAGTAGGGATGTATGTTTGGCGCTTAAGCGCTGAATACGTTGTATTGTCATTATCTATATATATATATATATATATATATATCTGTGTGTGTGTGTTGCACTATGATGCAAAATGAAATGTTTCCTTTCTGCGTCATATAGCTTCCAGGTATTATGATACCCAGTGGACTGGCTGTTCAATAACCGTGAATTTGTTTCTCTATCATAATAGTGAAGCTAACAAAGATATTTATTCTTCATGTTTATTATGTCTCCATTATAGACTCAACTCTACATAGAAGGTGTGACGGGGGCGGGTCAATTTTATACTGGCGTCTACCAAGATCGCGTCCTGAACCATGTTAATCAGTTGATGGCGTACCATCCGCAGTATCAGGAGCCGTTCTCGCAAACGCAGGAATTTGTAATGCAGGGTGATGGTCCTCTTCCATATGACCAGCGACATTTCATCGCACTGATGGCCGCTTCAAGGCACCAGTGCACGTATCTTGCCGAAGTTGAGACGCAGGAGTTCCTGTCATGCGGCGGCGACAAGGCCTGGCTGCAAGGTTTACAATTCGCACCCAAGAAGATCCGCGACTTAGACGACATCAACCAGATGCTTGCCCACCGACCGTGGATGATCACAAAAAACCATATCCTTCGGTTAGTAACTGGCCAGGACAGCTGGTCGCTGGCCGAAGTGGTTCATGCCATCACGATTTTGGCGCATTTCCATGCGTTGTCCAGTTTTGTATTCGGCTGCGGAATCTCGCAACAACAGCTGCAGCAGCAGCAGCAGCAGCAGCAGCAGCAGCAACAACAACAGCAACAACAACAACAACAGACGTCGAACGGGCTACGCCTAAACTCGTCACGAGAGTCGCTCAAATCTGGCGGGTCGAGTCCAGTGCTGTCAGGCAGTCCGAACGCGAGTCCGTCGCACCAAGGGTCGCCGATCGCAGGAGGCGAAGTTGAAAACCTCATGCGCAAAATGCGAACCATTTCAGAATCAAAGTCATCGCAGGACATCACCTGTGAGGAGCTCGCTCGTCGATTTGAAAGCGAGGCTACGGAAAGTGCTTCCATCTCGACAATACACAATGCCAGCTACTCTAACGGGCAGACCGGCAATACTGGATACCCTGTTCGGGACAACGATCTGTCTCGGTTCGTGCTCGACCCGTCCTTCAGTTATCAGGACTTCACCAAGCGAGGCGAGGCTCCCGAAATTCCGACGTTCCGTATCCAAGACTATTCATGGGACGACCACGGATACTCGCTTGTCAATCGACTTTACAACGATGTCGGCAAACTTCTCGATAAGAAGTTCAAAATCGCGTACAACATGACATATTACACGTGAGTACAATCTTTTTCATTTATTTCTAGTACGCACTGGGATTTTATTGCCAAACTGTTCAATAGCTCCGACTTTGGGTGGTGAACAGCGTTTACGCTAACCATTGTATGTCCTCATGAGTCATGCATAACTAGTCATGTATCAAGCTAATATCGATTATATTACCTCACTTTCATACCAATCGCTATCACAGTTCATTCAATTTATTTAAAACACAGCGGAAATAAGTTTAACCTATAAAACGTTTTCTTGTTCACTTTCTTTGCTTAGTATGGGCGGGAAGTTAAACGTTGACACGACGATGTTTCGACGTGCCGTGTGGAATTACATTCACTGTCTGTTCGGTATTCGGCACGACGACTACGATTATCGGGAGGTGAACGAGCTGCTCGATCGCAACCTGAAGCAGTACATTAAGGCTGTTTGCTGTTACCCGGAACGGGTGTCGAAGCAGCACTACGATAGTGTGATGCGCGAATTTAAATACTCGGAGAAGGTGCATGTAACATTAATGATCCTTGAGGCTCGCATGCAGGCCGAGCTGCTGTACGCCCTACGGGCGCTCATGCGACACACGACCTAGACGACAAGTGGTAGCAGCTCAGTCGAGTCAAACAGAACAGCGCAACGCAACAATTTATCCGAATACGAATTCAAATACGGATTCGAAAACAAAACAAAAAACACATTATGAGAGCACGTCCCCTCGTTCCGTTCTTATTTCGTCCTTTTGAACTTGGGCAACAACAACAACAACAACAACAACAGCAACGTCAACATCAACAACAATATACTACAGCAAGAACTCGAGTGATCGTATGTCCACATCTAGATACAGGAGGATATTGAGTCCTCCATTTATTACTAATTTTGATCAATCTTGGAAACAATTATTGAGTTGCTTAGATTCACCGGCCGGTCTCCCAGACGATATTCCCCACCCCATGACCCATAACCCTGTTAGCCTTGCTCTAAACCATCAGGACAGTGTCCCTTTATCCCAGAGAGCAAAACAAACATGTCTGTGTGTGCGAGACAACCGAGAGATTAGTAAAGCGTTAGAGCAAGTAAAGGTGGAAAAGAAATCGATAGATTTATTATCGTTTAACAGAGCGGATCTGAAAAATATGCTTATTGTAAATTATGCAGTACGCATATTAGATATAGTATATGCTCGGCTTTGTTTCTGCTTACTTAGTTTTTTTTTGGAATTCCCGTACCGTAAAACAGGAACAATGGCTATCGTTGGTCCATTACGCTCCTATAATTATATTATTAGTCTATCGATTAAAATGAGTATCGTACTGTGATGGGATAGCTTGGGAAGCTTACTTGAGTCGATGCAAAAGTTGTTTTGTTTCATGACAAAACAAGAAAAGCCCAGATCATCACCAACTAGTTAAGCAGTTGAAATGTACCGACGACCGACTGTTGACGAAAGAACCGAAGATCATGCTTGATAAAATAAAGTTGGAGATGTTGATGGTGATGTCGACAATAATGAAAGGTGAAATTTACAATGATCTCCTTGGTGGTTCTCTCTGGTGATTGATGATCGATAGCGGGGTGTGTATCTATATGTATACGTAGCAATTGTATCAAAGATATTGACGATTTCATGATCAACCAACCCACTGCTTGTTGTACGCGTCTATCGACCGATGAGCCGCCCTTTTGCCGCCTTACGTACGTTTTTCCGCCCTTTTCTTTACTTCCTACTAGGTCTACTGTTCGATGCGTCTTCGTCTTCCCGACTCAATTCGGACCTATTAACGGCCTCAACAACACATAATCAAGGGCAGAACATTCGTAGTGATTGTAGTTGTAAGGCTATAATAGGCTGTGCACGTACGCAAATCAGGCGCTTATAAGCTTGTTGTGGGTCGTTGGTTCTTCCTCAATACATGATAGTATATATCTCATTTCTTCATGGCCCGATACACCCCCCGCTCGATATCTGTGATCGATCCCTAGCGCATGCGCAGCTATCGGCCGCCGGGGAGCTGGACTCTCCCCTATTTCCTCAAGAACTAGACATGATAGAACAATATAATTTATAATAATAATAATAACATCCGTCGCCGAGTAAAGTTGAAAAAAAAATGAAATATTGGACTCCAAGCTTTTCTTTTTCACATTCAAGTTGCAGTGAACCAACACCAATAAGCATAGCAACAACAACTTATTACAACAACAGGTTAGAAAAGCAACAATGACTACAACAACAGCAACAACAATAGAAATAACAGCATATACAAGCATCTAGTAATTCTTCGATATCCGTCACTAAACGCGTTCGATAATGACCGGTTGGATACAAAGTCGATAGGAAAAAATGTGATTTTGTTACTAGTTCGTTGTTTGCATCACTTATATTTTCTACTTATCCTTTGAGCTCTCGCCAAGATAAATGGCAACACCGGAGCAGTTGAGAAACAGAGACGAATTTCAGCGATAACAACAGCAGGGAAAACGTACGGCTTAAGCAAAAAAGGTGTGTTTTTGCCGCTATAAACAGATAAATTGTCTCTCTGTTAATGAACAAGTACTATCGCGTGGCGCTCCGATTGCTGGTGACATCCAGCCTGTCTGTGAGAGAACGACATTATTGAAAGAAAGCCAATAAATGCAAAACGTGGAGCAGGTAAACGATTATGATAATGATGATGATTATGGTGGTGATGATTACGATGACCATGAAAACACGGTGTGTTTTTTGCTAGTTGTTTTCGCGCTTTTCTACTCCATATCTATATACAATATAT